>NC_069505.1:350055254-350355254 GCF_027579735.1 Bombina bombina | reverse complement strand
GTGGCAGGAGTGAGACTCCGCCCAAAGAATAATTTTGGTTACTTCTTCCATCGCTAGGGAACTCCTTGTTCCCCCTTGATGGTTGATGTACGCAACAGTCGTCATGTTGTCTGATTGAAACCGAATGAACCTGGTCCTCGCAAGCTGGGGCCAGGCCTGGAGCGCATTGAATATCGCTCTCAGTTCCAGAATATTTATCGGTAGAAGAGATTCTTCCCGAGACCAAAGACCCTGAGCTTTCAGGGATCCCCAGACCGCGCCCCAGCCTATCAGACTGGCGTCGGTCGTGACAATGACCCACTCTGGTCTGTGGAACATCATCCCTTGAGACAGATTGTCCAGGGACAGCCACCAACGGAGTGAGTCTCTGGTCCTCTGATTTACTTGTATCTTCGGAGACAAGTCTGTATAGTCCCCATTCCACTGACTGAGCATGCACAGTTGTAATGGTCTTAGATGAATGCGCGCAAAAGGAACTATGTCCATCGCCGCCACCATCAACCCGATCACTTCCATGCACTGAGCTATGGAAGGAAGAGGAACGGAATGAAGTATCCGACAAGAGTCCAGAAGCTTTGTTTTTCTGGCCTCTGTTAGAAAGATCCTCATTTCTAAGGAGTCTATAATTGTTCCCAAGAAGGGAACCCTTGTTGACGGGGATAGAGAACTCTTTTCCACGTTCACTTTCCAGCCGTGAGATCTGAGAAAGGCCAGGACAATGTCCGTGTGAGCCTTTGCTTGAGGAAGGGACGACGCTTGAATCAGAATGTCGTCCAGGTAAGGTACTACTGCAATGCCCCTTGGTCTTAGCACCGCTAGAAGGGACCCTAGTACCTTTGTGAAAATCCTTGGAGCAGTGGCTAATCCGAAAGGAAGCGCCACGAACTGGTAATGTTTGTCCAGGAATGCAAACCTTAGGAACCGATGATGTTCCTTGTGGATAGGAATATGTAGATACGCATCCTTTAAATCCACCGTGGTCATGAATTGACCTTCCTGGATGGAAGGAAGGATAGTTCGAATGGTTTCCATCTTGAACGATGGGACCTTGAGAAATTTGTTTAAGATCTTGAGATCTAGGATTGGTCTGAACGTTCCCTCTTTTTTGGGAACTATGAACAGATTGGAGTAGAACCCCATCCCTTGTTCTCTTAATGGAACAGGATGAATCACTCCCATTTTTAACAGGTCTTCTACACAATGTAAGAACGCCTGTCTTTTTATGTGGTCTGAAGACAACTGCGACCTGTGGAACCTCCCCCTTGGGGGAAGTCCCTTGAATTCCAGAAGATAACCCTGGGAGACTATTTCTAGCGCCCAAGGATCCAGAACATCTCTTGCCCAAGCCTGAGCGAAGAGAGAGAGTCTGCCCCCCACCAGATCCGGTCCCGGATCGGGGGCCAATATTTCATGCTGTCTTGGTAGCAGTGGCAGGTTTCTTGGCCTGCTTTCCCTTGTTCCAGCCTTGCATTGGTCTCCAAGCTGGCTTGGCCTGAGAAGAATTACCCTCTTGCTTAGAGGACGTAGCACCTTGGGCTGGTCCGTTTTTACGAAAGGGACGAAAATTAGGTCTATTTTTTGCCTTGAAAGGCCGATCCTGAGGAAGGGCGTGGCCCTTACCCCCAGTGATATCAGAGATAATCTCTTTCAAGTCAGGACCAAACAACGTTTTCCCCTTGAAAGGAATGTTTAGTAGCTTGTTCTTGGAAGACGCATCAGCCGACCAAGATTTCAACCAAAGCGCTCTGCGCGCCACAATAGCAAACCCAGAGTTCTTAGCCGCTAACTTAGCCAATTGCAAAGAAGCGTCTAGAGTGAAAGAATTAGCCAATTTGAGAGCATTGATTCTGTCCATAATCTCCTCATAAGGAGGAGAGTCACTATCGAGCACCTTAAGCAGTTCATCAAACCAGAAATATGCGGCAGTAGTGACAGGGACAATGCATGAAATGGGTTGTAGAAGGTAACCCTGCTGAACAAACATCTTTTTAAGCAAACCTTCTAATTTTTTATCCATAGGATCTTTGAAAGCACAACTATCCTCTATGGGAATAGTGGTGCGTTTGTTTAAAGTAGAAACCGCTCCCTCGACCTTGGGGACTGACTGCCATAAGTCCTTTCTAGGGTCGACCATAGGAAACAATTTTTTAAATATGGGGGGAGGGACGAAAGGAATACCGGGCCTTTCCCATTCTTTATTAACAATGTCCGCCACCCGCTTGGGTATAGGAAAAGCTTCTGGGAGCCCCGGCACCTCTAAGAACTTGTCCATTTTACATAGTTTCTCTGGGATGACTAAATTTTCACAATCATCCAGAGTGGATAATACCTCCTTAAGCAAAATGCGGAGATGTTCCAATTTAAATTTAAATGTAATCACATCAGATTCAGCCTGCTGAGAAATGTTCCCTAAATCAGTAATTTCTCCCTCAGACAAAACCTCCCTGGCCCCCTCAGATTGGGTTAGGGGCCCTTCAGAGATATTAATATCAGCGTCGTCATGCTCTTCAGTAACTAAAACAGAGCAGCCACGCTTACGCTGACAAGGGTTCATTTTGGCTAAAATGTTTTTGACAGAATTATCCATTACAGCCGTTAATTGTTGCATAGTAAGGAGTATTGGCGCGCTAGATGTACTAGGGGCCTCCTGAGTGGGCAAGACTCGTGTAGACGAAGGAGGGAATGATGCAGTACCATGCTTACTCCCCTCACTTGAGGAATCATCTTGGGCATCATTGTCATTATCACATAAATCACATTTATTTAAATGAATAGGAATTCTGGCTTCCCCACATTCAGAACACAGTCTATCTGGTAGCTCAGACATGTTAAACAGGCATAAACTTGATCAGAAAGTACAAAAAACGTTTTAAAATAAAACCGTTACTGTCACTTTAAATTTTAAACTGAACACACTTTATTACTGCAATTGCGAAAAAACATGAAGGAATTGTTCAAAATTCACCAAATTTTCACCACAGCGTCTTAAAGCTTTGAAAATATTGCACACCAATTTTGGAAGCTTTAACCCTTAAAATAACGGAACCGGAGCCGTTTTAAGCTTTAACCCCTTTACAGTCCCTGGTATCTGCTTTGCTGAGACCCAACCAAACCCAAAGGGGAATACGATACCAAATGACGCCTTCAGAAGTCTTTTATAAGTATCAGAGCTCCTCTCACATGCGACTGCATGCCATGCCTCTCAAAAACAAGTGCGCAACACCGGCGCGAAAATGAGACTCTGCCTATGCTTTGGGAAAGCCCCTAAAGAATAAGGTGTCTAAAACAGTGCCTGCCGATATTATTATATCAAAATACCCAGATAAAATGATTCCTCAAGGCTAAATATGTGTTAATAATCAATCGATTTAGCCCAGAAAAAGTCTACAGTTTAAATAAGCCCTTGTGAAGCCCTTATTTACAATCGTAATAAACATGGCTTACCGGATCCCATAGGGAAAATGACAGCTTCCAGCATTACATCGTCTTGTTAGAATGTGTCATACCTCAAGCAGTAAGAGACTGCACTCTGTTCCCCCAACTGAAGTTAATTGCTCTCAACAGTCCTGTGTGGAACAGCCATGGATTTTAGTTACGGTTGCTAAAATCATTTTCCTCATACAAACAGAATTCTTCATCTCTTTTCTGTTTCTGAGTAAATAGTACGTACCAGCACTATTTGAAAATAACAAACTCTTGATTGAATAATGAAAAACTACAGTTAAACACTAAAAAACTCTAAGCCATCTCCGTGGAGATGTTGCCTGTACAACGGCAAAGAGAATGACTGGGGTAGGCGGAGCCTAGGAGGGATCATGTGACCAGCTTTGCTGGGCTCTTTGCCATTTCCTGTTGGGGAAGAGAATATCCCACAAGTAAGGATGACGCCGTGGACCGGACACACCTATGTTGGAGAAAGAGAACCTGGCTTCACAAAAACAAAAAAACAGGTTGTTTTAGGTGCCTAGGATGTACTACCTGCAGTGCACTAATAACGGGAGCCTACTTCTCACACCCCTACAAGAAGAAAAAATATCATCATAAACATCGGATGACATGTACCACTACTCATGTAGTTTATCTTCTGCATTGTGTCTGTGGTATATTTTATGTAGGGAAAACAGAAGATGACCTACGCACAAGAATGGCTAATCATAGGTCATCAATACGGATAGCCATTGAGAAGGGCACATCAGAGCAACCAGTCACTCGCCACTTTGCACAGGCAGGTCATACGGTTAAAGACCTGAAATATACTCTTATTGACCATGTACCCCCCTCCCCTAGAGGAGGCGACAGGGGGCAAAGATTGTTACAACTTGAAGCTAAATGGACCTTTGAACTGGGTACTCTAACACCGGGGGCCTAAACACCCACCTTGACTGGCACAGTTATTTATAACTGAACTATCTCTACTTTATTACAAATGTCCTTACAGCACTTATTTTCTAATCTTTAGATTGTCTTTATTACCAAATTGAGGAAGTAATTTCTAATACTAGATGTATTAATTTTCAAGGCTATATAGAATATTTCTAGTCCCTACATCCCTATCACATCCTGACATCATAGAGGTATTCTAGCTAATATATCACCCCAGGGGGTAAAAATGTACTTGTTCCCCCCACATAGATTACAACTAATATAATCCCCAAGCCCTACATACTAACTATATTGGCTAAATATAAAGAATATATATTATTAGCCATAACATGCCCCCCCATAGACTTAGGCGTCACTTCCGGGTTTCCGGTGCGGCAGCGGAGGGGCCGGTGGCGTCCAGGACAGCTCGTGGGCTATTTAGCCCCTGTCAGGTAATCACACTTTGCACTGTTTGTAATCACAGGAGTCTGATGACGGGCATCATTGCCCGAAAACGTTTACTCAAATGGGATTAAAATAAAGCACTAATTTGTTTTGATACACGGACAGTGCCTCTGTTCACTTGAACCACCAATGCATATATATATATATATATATATATTTATATATAGTCCAGAAGAGAGCACTCTCACCTCAATAGTCAACTGACAGGATGCCAACGGTTTCATACATAGAACATAGGGAGGCACTCTCTGGTCTTTTCAACAAGTGAAGTTTAATATAACAGGCGTGACGTTTCGGGGGGACACTCCCCTTCCTCAGACAAAAATTTTTGTCTGAGGAAGGGTAGTGTCCCCCCGAAATGTCACGCCTGTTATATTAAACTTCACTTGTTGAAAAGACATATATATATATATATATATATATATATATATATACACACACACACAAACGTCATTTTGGGTCAAGGTGTTAAAATAAAGTGTAACACTCATGTATACAGTTTCTGATAAAAACATTGCAAAGGTACAAAATTGACTGGAATGGCTATATTGCATACATATATGTCTAAATATGTGTATGGGTGTATATATTAATGTATATGTATGTATATGTGCATATATACTGTATATATACACACACACATATAAACACACACACACATTATGTAATGCAGACGATTTACTTTCAACTTGTAATACTAATGCTAACCCACCCGTCTTGAATTTACTTTTAGCGGTGTTTGAGTGCGTGCATGCAGAAAAAAAATAGCACTTGTAATTTGGACAAAAACTTTAATACAGGGGACAAATGTATTTGAACATTTCTAACCATCCATACAGGGTTTAACTAGACCACACTGGCTTTGGTGAGGGCTCCTCCTTCAAATTCTAATTTAGTTTTATATAAAATATCTAGGACTAGATTACAAGAGAAGCGCTAAATTATTGCGCACCTGCAAACGCGCAAATTTGCCCGTTTGCGGGCATGCGATAATTAACCAGCCATTACAAGTGGCTGGTTATTGCTACTGTAAGCTTGCGGTAGCAATTAACGCTTATAAAACTAATCAGAGATCGGCTCTCTGGTTAATTTTATAAATGCGCCCCACATGCTCTCAAAATACAGTGAAGTGTATTTTATAAAAAAATAAAGATGGCAACTTTCTATTTTTTTCCTATTATCCATTTTTCTTTGTTCTCTGCCTATCTAAATTTGAAAAAGCAGGAATGTAAGCTTAACAGCCGCTTTTGCTTTTTCAAATAACGATAGTAAAGGAACAAAGGAAAATTGATAATAGGAGTAAATTAGAAAGTTGCTTAAAATTCCATGCTCTATCTGAATCATGAAAGAAAAAATGTGGGTTTAGTGTCCCTTTAAGCCAAAAAAGAAAGAAAATCAATAATCGGTTTATCCCCCTTGTAACTGATAACAATGTATAAATTGTTAAAGGGATATTACACTGAGGTTTAATGTCTCTGTAAAAATGTTTAATAAAGGAAATACAACAATATTGATAGATTATTTTGCCTACTTTTACTATAAATATTGCTTTTGCTCTGAATATTATTTTAGTCCCACACCCTCCAGAAACGCTAGACTGCCGTCATTATACTTAAAGGGGCAGTACAGGCAAAGTTAAACTTTATAGGTCAGACAGAGCATGCAATTTTAAACAGTAACTTACTTCTGTTATCAAATCTGTTCATTCATCCTTTGTGAAATAGTACACCTAGGTAGACTCAGAAGATTCAGTGGATTACTGAGAGCTACCTGAATGCCCCTGATAAGCCAATGAAAAGAGGTATATTTGTGCAGCCACCAATCACCTGCTTGCTCCCAGTAGTGTAGTGCTGCTTCTGAGCCTTTATATGTTTGTTTTTCAATAAAGGATACAATGGAACTGGTTAAATCGGTACACTAGATTATTTGCATGTTTTTCTATTTGTACACTGTAAAGGAGACTGGGAGCATGGATGGAGTCCAACAGACTTTTCAAGAGGTGTATCCCTGAACTGTTCTTGATGTGAAAAACTTAGTAAACTGTGCTAACAAATGACAACTTTAAAGGGACATAATATACAAATGCTAAATCACTTGAAAGTAAGAAATATCAGATAGACCTCTGTAAAAAAAGGAAGATACCACAAGCTTTCCTTAGTAGCCATATACCATTATAAAGAGACTTTGAGCAGCCAATCAGGATGCTAGTTCTGGAATTTGCAATGGAGTTTGCATCTGGCAGACACAGTCGCTTTTTTACCTATTCAGTTTAAGGAAGTTTATGATGAAATCTTGCAAGATTTGGTGAAATCCCGTTAGATCAAATAAAGCAAAGTGTGAACTTAGCACTGATGATCTTATCTTATCAATTGGCTATATTTCTTTTGTTCATTTTTCAACTTTATTACATAGACATGTTAATGTGATATTTTAATTTTCTTGTCAACTTCTTACAGATATGCTGCATTAGTCTCAAATTATTTAGCATATGGGTATTATGACCCTTTAAATAATTTAAAAAATAATAATAATTTGCAATGCAGCTAGAGAAGCGCGGCACTGTGTTGGCAATGACTCTATTTAACATGATGTAAGGTACTACCTGCTGCAGACATTCTGCTTTAGATGCCTTGTGTGCATGTGCATAGTTAAAGCTCTCACTAGAAACATTTTTGTACGGAGTCCCGCCAGTGTCACGCTATTAAAAAAAGTAACGTTCCAATGCTGTAATACACTGTGCTGATGACTATTTTGTGTGCATACACCAATCAGTAAGGCGTGCACACAAAATAATTGTTCCCAAAGATGCAGTTGCATCATGTGCACGAAATAGTTCATTTTTGTGCACGATTTAACTGTTTAAAACATAGCCTAGGTCTTCTGTAGTAGGGTAATGTCATGTGACCCATAGGCGGGTATTGTGTTTTGTGCCAGACTTCTAATAGAATTGTTATGTGACCCGGTTTCCAGGCATACTGCGTTGTAGTTGAAAATCGCTCAAGTGCAATTGTGATTTACGCTAGAATGATTACCGCAACTTCAGAGCTCTGGTTAACTGTTTCACTGAACAAAAAAGTGACACAAAACACATCAAAAATATTTTACAAAGTAAAGTTAAACTCAAAATAACACCATCTAATAAAAATGAAATCCAAAAAAATATCGCACAAAGAAGTTATAAGGGGTTAAAAATATAAGATCTCAGGTGTTAGAAAAAAAAGGCATCTGATGAGCTTTAAGATAGACACACATACATATACATGTCTAAAGATGGATATGGATTTGTATACATATATATATATATATATATATATATATATATATATATATATACTGTATATATATATATGTGTGTGTGTGTGTGTGTGTGCATATGTATTTTTATCTGTATATATGTATTTACAGACATATATACACATAAAAACATATAAATACATACATTTAGACACTTATAAGTGCATTGGAGCCCTTTGCAGTTAAGTAGATGAAAACATGAAAAAACATATATATGTAATATTCATATTTAATAAAGAGTGATACTGTGTATTTCTCTTGTTAAGTGTATCCAGTCCACGGATCATCCATTACTTGTGGGATATTCTCCTTCCCAACAGGAAGTTGCAAGAGGATCACCCACAGCAGAGTTGCTATATAGCTCCTCCCCTCAATGCCATACCCAGTCATTCTCTTGCAACTCTCAACTAAGATGGAGGTCGTAAGAGGACTGTGGTGTTTTATACTTAGTTTATTTCTTCAATCAAAAGTTTGTTATTTTTAAATGGTACCGGAGTGTACTGTTTATCTCAGGCAGTATTTAGAAGAAGAATCTGCCTGCGTTTTCTATAATCTTAGCAGAAGTAACTAAGATCCTTTGCTGTTCTCACATATTCTGAGGAGTGAGGTAACTTCAGAGGGGGAATAGCGTGCAGGTTTTCCTGTAATAAGGTATGTGCAGTTAAAATATTTTTCTAGGGATGGAATTTGCTAGAAAATGCTGCTGATAATGTAAGTAAAGCCTTAAATGCAGTGATAGCGACTGGTATCAGGCTTATTAATAGAGATACATACTCTTATAAAAGTGTATTTTTAAACGTTTGCTGGCATGTTTAATCGTTTTTTACATATGTTTGGTGATAAAACTTATTGGGGCCTAGTTTTTTCCACATGGCTGGCTTAAATTTTGCCTAGAAACAGTTCCCTGAGGCTTCCCACTGTTGTAATATGAGTGGGAGGGACCTATTTTGGCGTTTTTTTTGCACAGCAAAAATTACAGACACAGACATCCAGCTTCTTCCTGCATGATCCAGGACTTCTCTGAAGGGCTCAAAAGGCTTCAAAAGTCGTATTGAGGGAGGTAAAAAGCCACAGTAGAGCTGTGGCAGTTGTGACTGTTTAAAAAACGTTTTTGTCATTTGTTATTCCGTTTTTGGTATTAAGGGGTTAATCATCCATTTGCAAGTGAGTGCAATGCTCTGCTAACTTATTACATACACTGTAAAAATTTCGTTAGTGTAACTAGATTTTTTCACTGTTATTTCAGAATTTGGGAAAATTTGTGTTTCTTAAAGGCGCAGTAACGTTTTTTATAATGCTTGTAAACTTGTTTTAAAGTGTTTTCCAAGCTTGCTAGTCTCATTGCTAGTCTGTTTAAACATGTCTGACACAGAGGAACCTACTTGTTCATTATGTTTGAAAGCTATGGTGGAGCCCCATAGGAGAATGTGTACTAAATGTATTGATTTCACCTTAAACAGTAAAGATCAGTCTTTATCTATAAAAGAATTATCACCAGAGGGTTCTGTCGAGGGGGAAGTTATGCCGACTAACTCTCCCCACGTGTCAGACCCTTCGCCTCCCGCTCAGGGGACGCACGCTAATATGGCGCCAATTACATCAGGGACGCCCATAGCGATTACCTTGCAGGACATGGCTGCAATCATGAATAATACCCTGTCAGATTGCCTGAATTAAGAGGCAAGCGCGATAGCTCTGGGGTTAGGAGAGATACAGAGCGCGCAAATGCTGTTAGAGCCATGTCTGATACTGCGTCACAGTATGCAGAACATGAGGACGGAGAGCTTCAGTCTGTGGGTGACATCTCTGACTCAGGGAAACCTGATTCAGAGATTTCTAATTTTAAATTTAAGCTTGAGAACCTCCGTGTATTGCTTGGGGAGGTATTACCTGCTCTGAATGACTGTAACACAGTTGCAATTCCAGAGAAATTGTGTAGGCTGGATAGATACTATGGGGTGCCGGTGTGTACTGACGTTTTTCCTATACCTAAAAGGCTTACAGAAATTATTAGCAAGGAGTGGGATAGACCCGGTGTGCCCTTTTCCCCACCTCCTATATTTAGAAAAATGTTTCCAATAGACACCACTACACGGGACTTATGCCAGACGGTCCCTAAGGTGGAGGGAGCAGTTTCTACTTTAGCAAAGCATACCACTATCCCGGTTGAGGACAGTTGTGCTTTTTCAGATCCAATGGATAAAAAATTGGAGGGTTACCTTAAGAAAATGTTTATTCAACAAGGTTTTATTTTACAGCCCCTTGCATGCATTGCGCCTGTCACTGCTGCGGCGGCATTCTGGTTTGAGGCCCTGGAAGAGGCCATCCAGACAGCTCCATTGAATGAAATTATTGACAAGCTTAGAACGCTTAAGCTAGCTAACTCATTTGTTTCTGATGCCATTGTTCATTTGACTAAACTAACGGCTAAGAATTCCGGATTCACCATCCAGGCACGTAGGGCGCTATGGCTTAAATCCTGGTCAGCTGACGTGACTTCAAAGTCTAAATTACTCAACATTCCTTTCAAGGGGCAGACCTTATTCGGGCCTGGCTTGAAGGAAATTATTGCTGACATTACTGGAGGCAAGGGTCATACCCTTCCTCAGGACAGGGCCAAATCAAAGGCCAAACAGTCTAATTTTCGTGCCTTTCGAAATTTCAAGGCAGGAGCAGCATCAACTTCCTCCGCTTCAAAACAAGAGGGAACTGTTGCTCATTCCAGACAGGCCTGGAAACCTAACCAGTCCTGGAACAAGGGCAAGCAGGCCAGAAAGCCTGCTGCTGCCCCCAAGACAGCATGAAGGAACGGCCCCCTATCCGGAAACGGATCTAGTGGGGGGCAGACTTTCTCTCTTCGCCCAGGCGTGGGCAAGAGATGTTCAGGATCCCTGGGCGTTGGAGATCATATCTCATGACTATCTTTTGGACTTCAAAGCTTCTCCTCCACAAGGGAGATTTCATCTTTCAAGGTTATCAGCAAACCAGATAAAGAAAGAGGCATTCCTAAGCTGTGTGCAAGACCTCCTAGTAATGGGAGTGATCCATCCAGTTCCGCGGACGGATCAAGGACAGGGATTTTATTCAAATCTGTTTGTGGTTCCCAAGAAAGAGGGAAACTTCAGACCAATCTTGGATCTAAAGATCTTAAACAAATTCCTCAGAGTTCCATCATTCAAAATGGAAACTATTTGGACCATCCTAGCCATGATCCAAGAGGGTCAGCACATGACCACAGTGGACTTAAAGGATGCCTACCTTCACATACCGATTTACAAAGATCATCATCGGTTCCTAAGGTTTGCCTTTCTAGACAGGCATTACCAATTTGTAGCTCTTCCCTTCGGGTTGGCTACTGCCCCGAGAATTTTTACAAAGGTTCTGGGCTCACTTCTGGCGGTTCTAAGACCGCGAGGCATAGCGGTGGCTCCGTATCTAGACGACATCCAGATACAGGTGTCAAGCTTTCAAATTGCCATGTCTCATACAGAGATAGTTCTGGCATTTCTGAGGTCGCATGGGTGGAAAGTGAACGTGGAAAAGAGTTCTCTATCACCACTCACAAGAGTCTCCTTCCTAGGGACTCTTATAGATTCTGTAGAGATGAAAATTTACCTGACGGAGTCCAGGTTATCAAAACTTCTAAATACTTGCCGTGTCCTTCATTCCATTCCACGCCCGTCAGTGGCTCAGTGCATGGAAGTAATCGGCTTCATGGTAGCGGCAATGGATATAGTGCCATTTGCGTGCCTGCATCTCAGACCGCTGCAATTATGCATGCTAAGTCAGTGGAATGGGGATTACTCAGATTTGTCCCCTCTACTAAATCTGGATAAAGAGACCAGAGATTCTCTTCTCTGGTGGCTTTCTCGGGTCCATCTGTCCAAGGGTATGACCTTTCGCAGGCCAGATTGGACAATTGTAACAACAGATGCCAGCCTTCTAGGCTGGGGCGCAGTCTGGAACTCCCTGAAGGCTCAGGGATCGTGGACTCAGGAGGAGAAACTCCTCCCAATAAATATTCTGGAGTTAAGAGCAATATTCAATGCTCTTCTAGCTTGGCCTCAGTTAGCAACACTGAGGTTCATCAGATTTCAGTCGGACAACATCACGACTGTGGCTTACATCAACCATCAAGGGGGAACCAGGAGTTCCCTAGTGATGTTAGAAGTCTCAAAGATAATTCGCTCGGCAGAGTCTCACTCTTGCCACCTGTCAGCAATCCACATCCCAGGCGTAGAGAACTGGGAGGCGGATTTTCTAAGTCGTCAGACTTTTCATCCGGGGGAGTGGGAACTCCATCCGGAGGTGTTTGCTCAACTGGTCCATCGTTGGGGCAAACCAGAACTGGATCTCATGGCGTCTCGCCAGAACGCCAAGCTTCCTTGTTACGGATCCAGGTCCAGGGACCCGGGAGCAACGCTGATAGATGCTCTAGCAGCTCCTTGGTTCTTCAACCTGGCCTATGTGTTTCCACCGTTTCCTCTGCTCCCTTGACTGATTGCCAAAATCAAACAGGAGAGAGCATCGGTGATTCTGATAGCGCCTGCGTGGCCACGCAGGACCTGGTATGCAGACCTAGTGGACATGTCATCTCTTCCACCATGGACTCTGCCTCTGAGGCAGGACCTTCTAATACAAGGTCCTTTCAATCATCCAAATCTAATTTCTCTGAGACTGACTGCATGGAGATTGAACGCTTGATTCTATCAAGGCGTGGCTTCTCCGAGTCAGTCATTGATACCTTAATACAGGCTCGGAAGCCTGTCACCAGGAAAATCTACCATAAGATATGGCGTAAATATCTTTATTGGTGTGAATCCAAGAGTTACTCATGGAGTAAGGTTAGGATTCCTAGGATATTGTCCTTTCTCCAAGAGGGTTTGGACAAAAGCTTATCAGCTAGTTCTTTAAAAGATCTCTGCTCTGTCTATTCTTTTGCACAAGTGTCTGGCAGAAGTTCCAGACGTCCAGGCATTTTGTCAGGCTTTGGTTAGGATTAAGCCTGTGTTTAAAACTGTTGCTCCCCCGTGGAGCTTAAACTTGGTTCTTAAAGTTCTTCAGGGAGTTCCGTTTGAACCCCTTCATTCCATTGATATTAAACTTTTATCTTGGAAAGTTCTGTTTTTGATGGCTATTTCCTCGGCTCGAAGAGTCTCTGAGTTATCTGCCTTACATTGTGATTCTCCTTATCTGATTTTTCATTCAGACAAGGTAGTTCTGCGTACCAAACCTGGGTTTTTACCTAAGGTGGTTTCTAACAGGAATATCAATCAAGAGATTGTTGTTCCATCATTGTGTCCTAATCCTTCTTCAAAGAAGGAACGTCTGTTGCATAATATGGACGTAGTCCGTGCCTTGAAGTTTTACTTACAGGCTACTAAAGATTTTCGTCAAACATCTGCCCTGTTTGTCGTTTACTCTGGACAGAGGAGAGGTCAAAAAGCTTCGACAACCTCTCTCTCCTTTTGGCTTCTGAGCATAATACGCTTAGCCTATGAGACTGCTGGACAGCAGCCCCCTGAAAGGATTACAGCTCATTCTACTAGAGCTGTGGCTTCCACCTGGGCCTTTAAAAATGAGGCCTCTGTTGAACAGATTTGCAAGGCTGCGACTTGGTCTTCGCTTCACACCTTTTCAAAATTTTACAAATTTGACACTTTTGCTTCTTCGGAGGCTGTTTTTGAGAGAAAGGTTCTACAGGCAGTGGTTCCTTCCGTTTAAGTTCCTGCCTTGTCCCTCCCATCATCCGTGTACTTTAGCTTTGGTATTGGTATCCCACAAGTAATGGATGATCCGTGGACTGGATACACTTAACAAGAGAAAACATAATTTATGCTTACCTGATAAATTTATTTCTCTTGTAGTGTATCCAGTCCACGGCCCGCCCTGTCCTTTTAAGGCAGGTCTAAATTTTAATTAAACTACAGTCACCACTGCACCCTATGGTTTCTCCTTTCTCGTCTTGTTTCGGTCGAATGACTGGATATGGCAGTGAGGGGAGGAGCTATATAGCAACTCTGCTGTGGGTGATCCTCTTGCAACTTCCTGTTGGGAAGGAGAATATCCCACAAGTAATGGATGATCCGTGGACTGGATACACTACAAGAGAAATAAATTTATCAGGTAAGCATAAATTATATTTTACTGTAAATATTTCACATTCCAATGTTCTGCACATAGTATAAATATTCCTATACATATCTGAATTTTTCTATACCTATATATAATTATATATATATATATATATACACACATTCACCGGCCACTTTATTAGGTACACCTGTTCAATTGCTTGGTAACACAAATTGCTAATCAGCCAATCACATGGCAGCAACTCAATGCATGTAGGCATCTAGACGTGGTGAAGACGACTTGCTGAAGTTCAAACCGAGCATCAGAATTGGGGAAGAAACGTGGCATGGTTGTTGATGCCAGTCTGGTCTGAGTATATAAAAAACTGCTGATCTACTGGGATTTTCACGCACAACCATCTTTACAGAGAATGGTCCAAAAAAGAGAAAACTTCCAGTGAGCGGCATTTGTGTGGACGAAAATGCCGTGTTGATGTCAGAGGAAAATGGGCAGACTGGTTCGAGATGATATAAAGGCAACAGTAACTCAAATAACCACTCATTAGAATTGAGGTAAGCAAAATACCATCTCTGAATGCACAACATGTCGAAACTTGAAGCAGATGGGCTACAGCAGCAGAAGACCACACCGGGTGCCACTCCTGTCGGCTAAGAACAGGAAACTGAGGCTACAATTTGCACAGGCTCACCAAAATTGGACAATAGATAATTGGAAAAATGTTGCCTGGTCTGATGAGTCTCAATTTCAGCTGCGACATTCAGATGGTAGGGTCAGAATTTTGCGTAAACAACATGAAAGCATGGATCCATCCTGCCTTGTATCAAAACAGTTTAAGCTGGTGGTCGTGGTGTAATGCTGTGGGCGATATTTTCTTGGCACACTTCGGGCCCCTTAGTACCAGTTAAGCATTGTTTAATCGCCACGGCCTACCTCAGTATTGTTGCTAACCATCTCTATCCCTTTATGACTACAGTGTACCCATCTTCTGATGGCTTCTTCCAGCAGGATAATGCATCATGTCACAAAGCTCAAATTATTTCAAACTGGTTTCTTGAACATGACGATGAGTTCACTGTACTTCAATGGCCTCCACAATCACCAGATCTCAATCCTATAGAGCACCTTTGTTGTGTAGTGGAATGGGAGATTCGCATCATGGATGTGCAGCCGACAAATCTGCAGCAACTGTGTGATACAATCATGTCAATGTGGACCAAAATGTCTGAGGAATGTTTCCAACACCTTGTTGAATCTATGCCATGAAGAATTAAGGCAGTTCTGAAGGCAAAAGGGGGTCCAACCTGGTACTAGCAAGCTGTACCTAATAAAGTGGCCAGTGAGTGTGTATATATATATATATATATATACAGTTGTATGCAAAAGTTTAGGCACCCCTGACAATTTCCATGATTTTCATTTATAAATAATTGGGTGTTTAGATCAGCAATTTCATTTTGATCTATCAAATAACTGAAGGACACAGTAATATTTCAGTAGTGAAATGAGGTTTATTGGATTAACAGAAAATGTGCAATATGCATCAAAACAATAAATTTGGGCACCCTTGTCATTTTGTTAATTTGAATACCTGTAACTACCTAGCACTGATTAATTGGAACACACAATTAGTTTGGTGAGCCCATTAAGCCTTGAACATCATAGACAGGTGCATCCAATCATGAGAAAAGGTATTTAAGGTGGCCAATTGCAAGTTGTTGTTCTCTTTGACTCTCCTCTGCAGAGTGGCAACATGGGGGCCTCAAAACAACTCTCAAATGACCTGAAAACAAAGATTGCTCAACATTATGGTTTAGGGGAAGGCTAAAAAAAGCTATTGCAGAGATTTAAGCTGTCAGTGTCCACTGTGAGGAACATAGTGAGGAAATGGAAGACCACAGACACAGAAGTTGTTAAGGCTAGAAGTGGCAGGCCAAGTAAAATATCAGAGAGGCAAAGGATGGTGAGAACGGTCAAAAACAGCCAACAGACCACCTCCAAAGACCTACAACATCATCTTGCTGCAGATGGTGTCACTGTGCATCGTTCAACAATTCATCGCACTTTGCACAAGGAGAAGAAGGAGAAGCTGTATGGGAGAGGGATGCGGAAGAAGCCTTTTCTGCACACACACAAACAGAGTCGCTTGAGGTATGCAAACGCACATTTGAACAAGCCAGCTTCATTTTGGAAGAATGTGCTGTGGACTGATGAAACAAAGATTGAGTTATTTGGTCATAACAAGGGGCGTTATTCATGGCGGCAAAAGAATACAGTGTTCCAAGACAAACACTTGCTAGCCACAGTAATATTTGGTGGATGTTCCATCATGCTGTGGGGCTGTGTGGCCAGTGCCGGTACTGGGAATCTTGTTAAAGATGAGGATCACATGGATTGCACTCAATATCAGCAGATACTTGAGAATAATGTTGAGGAATCAGTCACAAAGTTGAAGTTTCGCCGGGGCTGAATATTTCAACAAGACAACAACCCAAAACACTGCTCAAAATCTACTAAGGCATTTATGTAGAGGAACAAGTACAATGTTCTGGAATGGCCATCCCAGTCCCCAGACCTGAATATCATTGAAAATCTGTGGGGTGATTTGAAGTGGACTGTCCATGCTCGGCAACCATCAGACCTAACTGAACTGGAGATGTTTTGCAAGGAGGAATGGTCCAAAATACCTTCATCCAGAATCCAGACACACATTACAGGCTATAGGAAGTTTCTAGAGGCTGTTATTTCTGCTAAAGGAGGCTCTACTAAATATTAATGCAATATTTCTGTTGGGGTGCTCAAATTTATGCACCTAATTTTGTTTTGATGCATATTGCACATTTTCTGTTAATCCAATAAACCTTGTTTCACTACTGAAATATTACTGTGTCCTTCAGTTATTTGATAGATCAAAATTAAATTGCTGATCCATACACCCAATTATTTATAAATGAAAATCATGGAAATTGTCAGGGGTGCCTAAACTTTTGCATACAACTGTGTGTATATATATATATATATATATATATATATATATATACATATATATATATATATATATATATATATATATATATATATATATATATATATATATATATATAACTTGTTTATATGGAATAAAACACTTTTTATTTCACCTGTACCAAGTCCAGTGAGTGCTTGTGTTATAACTTGTATATTTTCATGTCAGGTTAACACACTATGGAGTATGCGATTGGATTTGAGCGAGGATGGAATGTTTGTTTTTTTCATTGACTTCTATGGGGGAATAAGTGAACAAGCACAAGATATTCTAAATTTGGCTCATAGGATTAGCGCTCGAACAAAAGCAGTTTACTTTCAACTCGTTATACGAGCGGAACTCAACAAGAACAAAAAACTTACTTCTAGCGCAATTATTGCTCGAGCGGGAACGTTAATTAGAGCTCCACTAATAATCTGGCCCTAAATAGTTAAATTGTGGTAACTGTTTAATACACCGTACTACATCATGAGCACGTTGTATTAGAGTGTTGGAACGAGTTTACTTTTTTCCGTATTTTTGCAAAAAATAAATATTCTTGTCAAAATTGAAAAGCATTGTGTTTTAACTTGGAAGTCCCTTTAATTATTTTTCCCCATGCTCTTTAAAACTAGTATTGTAGTAGCAATTGTAGCAGAAAAGGTGAATGTTGTTAGTGTATAGTCACTGCTCTCTTTATTTTTCTTTTCTTTTTTTCTACCAGGGTCCTTCCCTTAAACAGTTTATGGATATTTTCTCTCTACCAGAGATGAATTTGATTTCATCGGTCAATGATTATTTTATCAGCAATGGAATTGACTTTGACCCAGTCCATCTTTACAAGGATGTAACTGTAAGTAATTAGTATAAGTTGTTAGTCTATAAACATAAGCAGAAATCAAATCATTGAATTCGTTTTGTAAATACATCTCATCAGTCTGGATGTTCAGTGCAGAAATAGTATAGGAAATCTGAATTAACAATTTATACAAATTAAAGGGACAATAAAGTTAATTTTTTTCTTAAAGGGATACTAACTCCTCATTTTTTCTTTCATGATTCAGATAGAGCATGCAATTTTAAGCAACTTTCTAATTTACTCCTATTATCAATTTATCTTTGTTCTCATGTTATCTTGATTTGAAAAAGCAGTAATAAAAGGTTAGGAGCCGGCCCATTTTTTAGTTCAGCACCTTGGTAGAGCTGCTGATTGGTTTGCTACATTTAGCCACAAATCAGCAAGTGATACCCATGTGCTGAACAAAAAATGGTCTGTCTCTAAAGCTTACAGTACTGCTTTTTCAAATCAAGATAGCATGAGAACAAAGAAAAATTGATAATAGGAGTAAATTAGAAAGGTTCTTAAAATATCATGCTCTATCTGAATCATGAAATAAAAAAATTGGGTTTAGTATCCCTTTAAATAGATTAACTATAGCATGAAAATTTAAACAACTTTACAGATAACTTTACAGCATCTGTCTTTAGCCATCTGGCAGCAGTGTTTGCAACAATGTTTCTTGCAATGTTATACATAGTTGCAAAACACTGCTGCCACAGAATGCTAAAAACACGCTCTTAAGCTCCTATCAGCCTACCTAGGTTTTTTTTTTAAAACCTACCAAATAATGTTATATAATTCTGCACATAGTGCAGAATTATATAACATTAGCTTTGCGCCAACTTTCTAAAGCAAAGTACTTCAGAGCTATTTTACTACAAAAAAAAATTTTTACAGAATGCCACTCCTGCCTCTACTGAGCGGGTCTGTTTTTTTTGTAAGCGCATCACGGCACGCTGTCTAGTCACAGCCGGCCCGATTAAACTCAATGTAGCTCGCTCCTGCTACCAGACCAGAGCGGGAGCGAGATACATTGAGTTTAATATGAACAAAAAAAAAGACATATTTGTTAGGTTTACTGTCCCTTTAAATAAAGTGATAAACAAAGCAGATCTGATAACAGAAATAACTTGGAAAGTTGTTTAAAACTGCACACTCTATCTGAATCATAAAGTGAAGTGACTTTAGTGTGCACAATATTTGCAGTGCACTCCACTCGTAATACCAGCGCAAGCAAATGTGTGCTGGTATTAGAGGTTAAGCGCAATGCGAATGCGACCTTGTGTTTGCATTGCTTGGAAGCTTTGGGCACACAAGAGCACGCTTCCATAGACTCCAATAGGAGCCTCATTCTCATGCCGATAGTCACGGCAGAGAACCTAGCGCAGTGAAGGGGGGAAGTTGTGCAGAGATGGGCTGCAAAGTTTAAATATATAAAACACTATAGAAAATGAAAGACCATGTCCGCCAGACATTGATAAATCTTCTCTCTTTATATAGACAGGGATTTCAGCACTCAATTAGGAATGAAAATACAGCAAAAAGTCAATTTAAACATTTTATTTTGTGTGCCCATACACATCTGATCCACGCAGGTAGCCTGTCTTGATCAAGCACAATAGCATCAAATTAATTACATTCATAGAGAAAAAGATATATACACATAACAGCCAGCTTTCCAAATGTGATAAATAGGAACGTGTGAAACAAATATAGAATGCAATAATGCAGACAACTACAACACCACTTCCAGAGGGTGACCCTGTCATTTCTACAGGAATCTGTCACTATGGAAACCATGTGAGGATCTATGCAGTAGAGAAAATTATGTACAAAATGCAAACTTCAAACAACTGTAACACCTCCACCAGAGGGTGACCCTGTAATTTCTACACCATGGTCACCATGGATACCTTGAGGATCTATGCCTTAGAGAACACATGTGCTGATACAAATGATAAATATAGCAGCAACAATACACAGATGGACAACACCTTTTCCAGAGGACAGCACCGCTATTACAGCGGCTCTATGTTATCATAGATTTATATATTAAGGATCCATATCCATCCAAAGTGAACAAGTGGCATCAATGTTGCAACAGATAATAGTGTTACTTAGTAGTAACAGTTCTGCGTTCTTAGAAACAAAATTGCTGACTCACAATTTTCATCAATCAGAAAATGTTGTACACCATGACGAATCCTTGTGGAATTTATTAAGCACCGCTCGCAGATTCACTCTCATCCATTTCCATAAAACATGCAGTTAAGGATAGTAGGAACCTCAATTAGTAATAATTGAGTGCTGAAATCCGTGTCTATATAAAGGGGCCTATTTATTAATGTGCAAGCGGACATGATACAATGTAACGTATTATGTCCGCTGCACATCGATAAATGCCGACAGCATACGCTGTCGGCATTTATCATTGCACCAGCAGTTCTTGTAACCTGCTGGTGCAATTCCACCCGCTGCAGATTTGCGGTCAATTGGTCGCTAGCAGGGGGTGTCAATCAACCCGATCATATTCGATTGGGTTTATTTCTATCCGCGGCCTCAGATCAGGTGGACAGGTTATGGAGCAGCGATCTTTAGAGCACTGCTTCATAACCTCTTTTTCCGGCGAGCCTAAAGGCTCGCGCAGAAACAGGGGCGTCAACCTCTTATGGAGCTTAATAAATTGGCCCCAAAGAGAGGATACTTACTCTCTATCTTTTTCTATAGTGTTTTATACATTTTTACAGGGTCTGCACCATCTGAAAATTAATAGGAACTATAATAGTTACATACTACAGTTTTTCCTTTCCCCTTTATTAACGTTAGTAAAGTTCAAATATATATGTATATAAATATATAAATCAATGTAAATATTTGCATAGGAAATTAGTACATCTAGGCAAGTATCCCTGCTTGCTTTTCCCCAGAAATTCTTAATATACAATGTTTCCAATGCACAAGAGAATTCTCTTGTGCACTGGAAACATTGTATATTAAGAATTTCTGGGGAAAAGCAAGCGGGGATACTTGCCTAGATGTACTAATTTCCTATGCAAATATTTACATTGATTTAATTTTGAGACATGGAGGATTTTAATTTCAGTTTTTTTATCTCCCCCCATAATTTTAATGAATTTTGGTATAAATATATACATATATATTTATGTGTTTATATGTATATATACACATAGGGCAAAATTTATTAAGCCCCGAAAAAATGCGCCTAAAAAGTTGTGATTATTTCCACAATAAATCACAATGTTTGAAGTAAAAAATTTCGCCAGTATTTATCAAAATTCTAGAGACATTTTGGGGGCAAAATTATTTGCAATGTCAAGCAAATGGCTGATCTAGTTTTCTTGTGAAAATATCGTTTTCACTTTATTTATTAATCTTAACTTTAGCCACCGGTAAATGGTTTTATTGTTTTTATCCTATTATAACAGAATAAATTAATCACGTGATGGTTTGTAAGAATGTTATTTCTTATATATTGTTTTATTTTGCCCCTTTTTGGCTTTCTTTCATCGAGGAAGATTGCCCATTTTTTGGAGCTTATCTTTGTTCTTTTTGTACACTTATTTCAATTTCTTTTTTGTAATTTAGGTAATTGTATTTAATTTAGGTAATTTATTTAATTGTAGTGTAAGGTTAGGTGTTAGTGTAACTCAGGTTAGGTTTTATTTTACAGGTAAATTTGTATTTATTTTAACTAGGTAGTTAGTAAATAGTTAATAACTATTTAGTAACTATTCTACCTAGTTAAAATAAATACAAACCTGCCTGTAAAATAAAAATAAACCATAAGCTAGCTACAAAGTAACTATTAGTTATATTGTAGCTAGCTTAGGGTTTATTTTACAGGTAAGTATTTAGTTTTATATAGGAATTATTTAGGTAATGATAGGAATTTGTATTTAGATTTATTTTAATTATATTTAAGTTAGGGGCTGTTAGGGTTAGACTTAGGTTTAGGGGTTAATAAATTTAGTATAGTGGCCAGCAGATTAGGGGTTAATAAATGTAGGTAGGTGGCGGCGATGTTATAGGCGGCAGAATAGGGGTTAATAATATTTAACTAGTGTTTGCAAGGCGGGAGTGCGGCGGTTTAGGGGTTAATATGTTTATTATAGTGGCAGCGATGTCCGGAGAGGCAGATTAGGGGTTAATAATTTATTTTAGTGTGTGCGATGCGGGAGGGCCTCGGTTTAGGGGTTAATAGGTAGTTTATGGGTGTTAGTGTACTTTTTAGCACTTTAGTTATGAGTTTTATGTTACAGCTTTGTAGTGTAAAACTCATAACTGCTGACTTTAGATTGTGTTACGAATCTTGCGGGATAGGCTGTACCGCTGACTTTTTAGCCTCCCAGAAAAAGCTTGTAATATCGGTGCTATGGAAGTCCCATTGAAAAAAGACTTTACGCAAATTACGTAAGTTAATTTGCGTTAAGGCCAAAAAAGTGTGCGGTGCCCCTAAACCTGCAAGGCTCGTAATACCAGCGGGAGTGAAAAAGCAGCGTTATGAGCCTTAACGCTGCTTTTTTACTCATACCACAAAACTCGTAATCTAGCAGTCTGTTTATATGTGTGTGTGTGTGTATATATATATATATATATATATATATACATTTTATAATTATAAAAGTTTGTCCAACCAAAAAAATCTGTTTACCTCAATATCCATATGTATCTCAATCTATCTATCTCACTTTATCTATCTATCTATCTATCTATCTATCATCTATCTATCCAGTATCTATCTATACATTATCTATCTATATATTCAGTGTCTATCTATCTATACAGTATCTTTCTCTCTTTATATCTTACTTTTTCTAACTATTTATATATCTCACTTTATATATCTATCAACCTTACTCTATCATCTATCTATCTATCTATCTATCTATCTATCTATCTATCTGTATATTCTATATCCATATATTTTTTTTTATTAATCTCCAGTTTCTCTCATTTATCTGTGTACCTACAAAGCTTCACAAATCATATATTGTATTAAACTAAATATATGCCCCTATAAATACATCAGATTATGTGTATGGATTATAATATATATGTATATATATATATATATATATATATATATATATATATATATGTGTGTCATACAATATATATGCATTATTTAAGTTTCATATTTTGCAATGTTTATTTTTTTGTACAGGGAGTGCAGAATTATTAGGCAAGTTGTATTTTTGAGGATTAATTTTATTATTGAACAACAACCATGTTCTCAATGAACCCAAAAAACTCATTAATATCAAAGCTGAATAGTTTTGGAAGTAGTTTTTAGTTTGTTTTTAGTTATAGCTATTTTAGGGGGATATCTGTGTGTGCAGGTGACTATTACTGTGCATAATTATTAGGCAACTTAACAAAAAACAAATATATACCCATTTCAATTATTTATTTTTACCAGTGAAACCAATATAACATCTCAACATTCACAAATATACATTTCTGACATTCAAAAACAAAACAAAAACAAATCAGTGACCAATATAGCCACCTTTCTTTGCAAGGACACTCAAAAGCCTGCCATCCATGGATTCTGTCAGTGTTTTGATCTGTTCACCATCAACATTGCGTGCAGCAGCAACCACAGCCTCCCAGACACTGTTCAGAGAGGTGTACTGTTTTCCCTCCTTGTAAATCTCACATTTGATGATGGACCACAGGTTCTCAATGGGGTTCAGATCAGGTGAACAAGGAGGCCATGTCATTAGATTTTCTTCTTTTATACCCTTTCTTGCCAGCCACGCTGTGGAGTACTTGGACGCGTGTGATGGAGCATTGTCCTGCATGAAAATCATGTTTTTCTTGAAGGATGCAGACTTCTTCCTGTACCACTGCTTGAAGAAGGTGTCTTCCAGAAACTGGCAGTAGGACTGGGAGTTGAGCTTGACTCCATCCTCAACCCGAAAAGGCCCCACAAGCTCATCTTTGATGATACCAGCCCAAACCAGTACTCCACCTCCACCTTGCTGGCGTCTGAGTCGGACTGGAGCTCTCTGCCCTTTACCAATCCAGCCACGGGCCCATCCATCTGGCCCATCAAGACTCACTCTCATTTCATCAGTCCATAAAACCTTAGAAAAATCAGTCTTGAGATATTTCTTAGCCCAGTCTTGACGTTTCAGCTTGTGTGTCTTGTTCAGTGGTGGTCGTCTTTCAGCCTTTCTTACCTTGGCCATGTTGCAGCTCTGAAATATGGCCAAACTGGTGGCAAATGGCATCTTGGCAGCTGCCCGCTTGACTTTTCTCAGTTCATGGGCAGTTATTTTGCGCCTTGGTTTTTCCACACGCTTCTTGCGACCCTGTTGACTATTTTGAATGAAACGCTTGATTGTTCGATGATCACGCTTCAGAAGCTTTGCAATTTTAAGAGTGCTGCATCCCTCTGCAAGATATCTCACTATTTTTGACTTTTCTGAGCCTGTCAAGTCCTTCTTTTGACCCATTTTGCCAAAGGAAAGGAAGTTGCCTAATAATTATGCACACCTGATATAGGGTGTTGATGTCATTAGACCACACCCCTTCTCATTACAGAGATGCACATCACCTAATATGCTTAATTGGTAGTAGGCTTTCGAGCCTATACAGCTTGGAGTAAGACAACATGCATAAAGAGGATGATGTGGTCAAAATACTCATTTGCCTAATAATTCTGCACTCCCTGTATTTACTACACATATTAAAACATGTAATCTTCTTTAAAGGGTGTGTTTTGCCTATGAACAGCAAAATTGTCTTTTCTTTGTGTCCCAAAAAAACTTTGCACCATCCAGCCCTGAGCCCTCCATCTTCCCTCTTACTTTCTTTTAATCATATAAAATAATTAAAATTGTAGAAAAGCTGTATATGGATGTTAAAAATAAGTTGTGTGTATAGAGAGAGAGTGGGACTGTTATAAAAATTGGCCGTATTTTTTTGGCAAAGGTGGCAACCCTAAATGCAAGATGTCTTGGGAGTGGGGGGCCCAAAAAAAGGTTTTTGCACCAGGCATCTGGATTCATTAGGTCTGCCACTGGCTGGTTGATTATAGCACAGCCACAAATGGGCAAATTTGCCATTACTAAAGTCCTCTCAGTAGTGATCACAGTCTCACTGATAGTCTCTTAATTCGTTCCTCCATGTTACCGGCGTCTGCTTCTGAAACCGCTGGGATCTTTTGGAAGGACGTTAACGAAAGTGGTGATGTCAGACAATATGAGCACGTGGACCTCTATGGTAAAGAGAACAAGCTTTCTACGCATTTCATCTGACAGAAACGTTTGTTCTGTAACTTACTCGCTCCTCTCTCTATATATATAATATACAAGATGTGTGACCTGGTCACACAAGGGGGCACTACAATATATTGTAAAATATGTGAAATAGTAGAGAATTTGCACGTCTATAATAAGCAGTAAAAAACAAACATAGAAATAAATCTTGTATGCAAATTAAAATGATTCTTACGACACCATTGACATGTAAAACAAAATGCAATGTCCTTGATATGGTGTGAGCTGTTTTCAAGGGGTTGCTGCCTCCTCCTCACTGGCAGGTCCAGGTAAAACTATAAAAAATGAAGAACAGAGGGGCGCCTCATGTGATGTATCGTCAGGTGAAAACGCAATGAAATCAAAAGATAGCCAAATGGTTACTCACATACTCCAAGAACACACTAATGTGTTGGTAGGGACAGGCTGCAGATTAATAAAGGTGTGACAGCTCACCCATTCAGTCACGCTCTCAATGATGTGATGCTGGAAAATTAATGGAAACACAGAAGAGGAGCACTACATGTGCAGACCATTAAGAGTATAAACAGCAAAATTGTACTGGACATAAAATGGGTACTCACATACTCCAAAAGCACACCAATGTGCTGGTAGGAACAGGCTGCAGATTTAGGCAGGTGTGGCAGCTCACACCAAGGCACAGTCTCGAATGCTGTGAGGTAGTAGGTACAATAGTCCAGAGTAAACTTGCACCAAATGTTAGGATTACGTCTTATGTAAAGTGTCAGGCAGAAGGTAGGTAGAGAGATCCACTCACAGATGATTTAAAATGTAATTTATTAAAAACATAAAATTAAAATACAACAACACACAGGTTTGTTGTAGCAGGTGGATCAAGGGGTTAACAATGTGGCCCCCAATATTTGCAACGCGTTTCTCGGTTTACAAACCGTTTCATCAGGCATATAACATATCTGTTCGTTCTGGCCTATCAAATGACTATACTCTGTACTTCAACTGGTATTAGGGAGGTGTCTATTGAGACCAGTTGTTAGCCATTACTAAATTCAGGATTACTCCAACAAAGCTTAGTTATTCTTGATAAATCCCCATACTTTGACTAAAACAGGAATATCAATATACACACATCTAACTAAACAGCCCCTGATTGTGGCAAGTACAAAGGTCTCATGTTACAAAGAAGTGTTCATTCTAACCTATCAGAAATCTCTACCCAGTTACTTCAACCAATATTTAAGAAGTATCTGCTTTTTATATTTGAGGGTAACCAGGAGGAGGCAGAAGATTTTTGCAGATATCTAAATGACAACAACTGTGATTAAAAATTCACTAGTGAGCAGAACAGCACACATATAAACTTTCTTGACATCACATTATCAAGCACAAATGAACACACTATTGAGACTAGTATCTACAGGAAGCCAACAGCTGGGAATACTATTCTCAAATTTAACTCATGTCACCCAAGACATGTTGTTAAAGGGACAGTCTACACCAGAATTTTTATTGTTTTTAAAGATAGATAAACCCTTTATTACCCATTTCCCAGTTTTGCATAACCAACACAGTTATAATAATATACTTTAAACCTCTGTGATTATCTTGTATCTAAGCCTCTGCAAACTGCCCCTTTTTTCAGTTCTTTTGACAAACTTGCAGTCTAGCCAATCAGTGCCTGCTCCCAGATTACTTCACGTGCACGAGCACAGTGTTATCTATATGAAATATGTGAACTAACACCCTCTAGTGGTGAAAAACTGTTAAAATTCAATCTGAAAGAGGTGGGCTTCAAGGTCTAAGAAATTAGCATATGAACCGCCTAGGTTAAGCTTTCAACTAAGAATACCAAGAGAACAAAGCAAAATTGGTGATAAAAGTAAATTGGAAAATTGTTTAAAATTAAATGCTCTATCTGAATCATAAAAGTTTATTTTGGCCTAGACTGTCCCTTTAAGGGTATCCCTAAAGGAGAGTACACAAGAATCAAAAGGAACTGCAGTAATGAGGATGAATATCAGATTAAATCTCAAGAAGCGACAAGGAGATTTATTGAGAGGGGCTATAGTGAGAAAATCTTACAGGAGGTAAAAAGCAGTGTAGATTTAATACCTAGACAAGATTTACTTAAATACAAAAAAAAGCAGAGAGAAACATCTTATAACAAAAAGGTCAAATTCATCACAACATATAGTCTAGAGTACAATAAGGTATGTAACATTGTCAGAGATTCTATACCCATCCTTTATTCAGATCCCATTCTGAAAGAGATCCTAAAAGAGGGATGTTTTTTTTATCTCTAAACGAGGTAAGACATTGGGTAATTTTCTTTCTCCCTCAGATGTAAAATCTTAAAAACCATCAACCTGGCTAAAACAAAGAAAAGGTTTCTTTAAGTGTAGGTGCCCAATTTGTACCACCTGTGAATATGTTAAAGAAGATGAAGATTTTAAATCTACTGTCACCAACAAAACATATAAGATATACCACTATATCAATTGTTCAACTACTCATGTGGTTTACCTTCTTACATGTAAGATTTGTCATCAACAGTACACAGGGAAAACCAAAAGACCACTAAAAGAGAGATTTTTGGAGCACCTACGCTCTATAGAGGATGAGCATTCAGATACACCGGTATCAAGACATTTTAAAATGTTACATAATGCAGATTCAACAGCTCTGACTATACAGGGAATTGATTTTATTCCCCGTTGGAGACGAGGGGGTGACAGAGAGATGTCGCTCGACAAAAGGGAAGTCATGTGGATGTTTAATCTACAGACTACCCATCCTCATGGGCTGAACATGAGAAGAGATTTAGATCTGTTCGCCAAATAATAATTACTTTACTAAGGGTTTCTTTCTCAATACGCCTAAACAAGAAATTTTAGAATTGGCATAACTTCATGTACATGTCTCTTGTCAGAGGCTCATTTTTGAAACTTTTTTCCACCATATGAATATAATTAACTATTGAGTGTAGATGAGACTAAAACACTGTATAACTATATTTTCTATAGACACTTACACTTAAAATGCTTAAATAGATTAATAAGGATTTTATAATTAAAAGGTATGTTTCTTGTCATAGGCTCATTTGAAACTTATATCAATATTTGCTCATATTAAGGGTTTCTTTCTCAATATGCTTAAATAAGAAATTTTAGAATTGGGATATCTTCATATACATGTCTCTTGTCAGAGGCTCATTTTTGAAAAAAAAAATTCTCCAGCTTATGAATATAATTAACTATTGAGTGTAGATGAGACTAGAACACGGTATAATTATATTTCCTATAGACACTTACACTTAAAATGCTTAATTAGATCAATAAGGATTTTATAATGTAAAGGTATGTTTCTTGTCATAGGCTCATTTGAAACCTATATCATTTTTTGCTTATATTAAAGTCATTTTTCAATCTTAAGTATATAATGAGAAGCATTTATTGTTTACCCAAGAAAATATACATGTCTTTTTCTTTATGTCCTCATATCAGGAGTATGCATAAGGTTATATACATCATGTTTCTAAGTTGTATTTAATTATATCATCTATAAGAATTTGCATGTATTTTCACATAAATTTTATGCATATGTAACAAAGGTTTCTTGTCATAGGCTCCCTTACTATGACCAGCAATTTACAAGTTTATACTCATGTAATGTTACTTTAAGATCTGTGACAATAAAAGGAGAACAGAACAGGTGCATCAATTAGCAGTGATCAAGTGCGTGAAGCACGAAACGTTTGCTGTTTTTTGCACCTGTTCTTTTACTTGTATTTTGCACAACTGTGCTGACCACTTTTTACATATTTTCCATGTTTTTAATCATGTTGGAATAAAGCTGAACTTTTAACTTTTTTCTGGGCTTGGAGCACTGTTTTTTGTTTTTTTGTTCCCTCTCTGGATTTCCTGTGATCATGGGTGTGTGTGCAGACACAGGGAACTATGGCTGCCGTCTGGAATCTACTATAAAAGATAGTTATCCCACTGTGGAAATTAACTTTATACCCTCTCTCTATTTTTGTGCCAAACTCACACCCGTTTAAGAATCCTCTAACTACCCCAAAGGCGCTCTGTTGTGCAGGTTTGTTTGTTACTATCCATTATGACCAATTGTTAATCATTATTTAGTTCACAGTTACTCCAGCTACTCTGGTCGTTCTGACTAGAAAAAAGTAGTAGTCAGTTCTATTATCTATAATATATCAACAACCTTATAAATCCCTCAACTATATTAAAGCTTGGTTATTACCTCTATATGCAGGAACGAACTGTGGATAAGGTCATTAAAGTCTAAAGAATATAAAGCTATATTGTGAGCCCCTAGTGATTCTATAGTCAGAATTACTCACAGGTAAATAATCTTTACCTAACATTCACATCTCATACCAAATAGATCATATTGTCATTATAAAGTTTCTGGCTGTAACATTATAGATAACAGATAATATTCGTGTTGAAACCTTTTGGTTGAAAGTATATAACATGAAAATCCATTAAAGGACCAGTCAACACATTAGATTTGCATAATCAACAAATGCAAGATAACAAGACAATGCAATAGCACTCGGTCTGAACTTCAAATGAGTAGTAGATTGTTTTATAAAAAAAATTGAAGTTATGTATATTTCCACTCCCCCTGTACCATGTGATAGCAATCAGCCAATCACAAATGCATATACGTATAGTCTGTGAATTCTTGCACATGCTCAGTAGGATCTGGTGACTCAAAAATTGTAAATATAAAAGACTGTGCACATTTTTTTCAATGGAAGTAAATTGGAAAGTTGTTTAAAATTACATGCTGTATCTGAATCATGAAAATTTAATTTAACCTGAGTGTCCCTTTAAAGCAATTTTGTTTTCCTATCTCTACCTCTCCTCAAGGAAGTGCATGATCTATTAGCATGAATCTGACGTCTTTCACAGTATATTGATGTTGTAGGAAATGTTTGGCCACAGGTTGGTCTAACTGTTGTTTATATGCACATATTAACACATAAATATGTATATAATCATATACATATATATTTATATTTGCTGCCATCGCTCCGCTACTCACTGTGCTTAGGTTCTGATGCCGTCTCTGCAAACCCAGAGCTTGCGTTCACATTGCTGACAACTTGTAATACCAGTGCACATTAGTGTGTGCTGGTATTACACAGTGGAGCGCAAATATGGCATGCCCGCAAGTGATATTTAGCGCTTCACTTCTAATCTAGCCCTAGTGTTTAATATCCCTTTGCTAATGTGAGAGAAGAGAATGCATTGTTTGTAGGGCAGAAGTTTACTTTTATTAAAGAGGTCGAGTAACAAATCTGTTGTGACATGGATCCTCCGTTTAATAATTATAAACTAAAAGAATCTGCAGATATATCATGCAAGGTTAGGTGTCAGCCACTTTATTACATACAATTAAATACTGTCACATACCCAAAAAGGGCTGAATCTAATGCTTATTGCTAACATTTATCAGCTGTGAGTAACCTTCATAGCGTCTCTATTGTAGCACCTGTTTCACATTCAGGTTGCTATTACTTATATTATGTTCTCTGCCTGTCACAGATAGTAGCTTCTCAAATATTGTTATCTACTAAATTCCCCATATAAATATTTGCATGTTTTTCCTGTAATTTAACTCTGTAGCCTAACTCTGAAAAATGATATACAGTGCTTGCTTGATCAGTGAAGGAGCTCAAATATCTGCCCCTAACTGGCCACAGCAGAGAAGTAAAAATAATAAAAAAGAGGCTTTTTATTTTTAAAGGCTATTTCAAAAACATTGTAAATTGTGCTAAGAAAATGACTGTTTACTGCTTTTAAAACACTTCAGTCAATATCAGCCAGTTTGATATTACAAACCATCCACTCTTCACTGTCCCTTGTTGCTTTCTCGCTCTTCTCTAGCATTTTATAGCTTTAGATAGCTGTTCCAGTTGTTTGGTTTTTTTTGTTCCTACTTTATTTCAACTCATCCAGTAAGGATGATCATGGATCCTTTTGGTTAATTTTAACAGCCCATAAAAATTACCCTCATCGTTGATTTAACCATCCAATAGGAATGTGCATTAATCTTGTTGCTTGATTTTAATTTCAAAAAAATTCTGTAGATTCTTTTTTTTATTCTAAATATGCTTTTCAACTTGAATAGTTTATGAAGGCATTTACGGATGTATTTCAATGTGGGATTTTAAGATTATCATGACCAATATCTCTATAAACAACACTTTAATGAAAAATCCTTCTTCTGTGTGATGTACAATAAATACAGCATAATGTTCTTATTTGCAGTCAGGACTGGAATGGCTATAGGGCATACAGGGCATTTGCCCGGTGGGCCAGGGACAGTTGTGGGCTGGGCCTGGTTGCCTTAGCCCCACCCAGTCATCTACATTATTATTTATGCATGATACAGGGCCAGCCCTACCCTGTCTCTCACTGCATTGCTGTGTCTGTGAGCCAGTCACAGAGAAGCATCTTCACTTGATGATGCCTTTCGATGGCTGTGGGTGCCTGTTTTTGTGTGATTGTGGATGTTTCTCTCTAATAGTGCAACTTTTGTGAGATGATAAGTGCTCAGGTGGCTGCTACTTTGAGTGATTGTGACTACACAGGCTAAAGAGCATTAAGTGCTTAATCTTTATTTAAATGTGAACTACTTTTTTATCAAGTGTCTGTCAGACATGATCCGCTCAGCGCAATATGTCCGACAGACATCACTAAATGCCGACAGCATACACTGTCAGCATTTAACATTCTGGTGAACTGCTTGTGCAATGCTGCCTGTGACAGATACCGGCTACCCCCGACTGGGTAGCTCCGCCAAAAGATCCTGCTTCCTTCCCGGAGCCTGCAGCTGTATAGCTGGAAAGTGATTATAGCAAGTAGCCCACCAAATAACCAGACAAGACCAGTATTCAGGTGAAAACACAAACTGACTATTGGGAAAGCCACACAGCTTTTATACACATTCAGAGCCTTATTTGATCCCAAGATCTCCAGCAATTCCCGACCCTCTACACAGTCCGGTGCCTCCATAGGAGCCACAGTCCCATGAGTCCCCAGAGTACCTAGGTCGCGGTTTTGGGGTGATCCCGGGGGAGCGGCGGCACTTCCAGGGTGTCGTTGGAAAGCTCTCAGTCCCCAGATGCCACAGTCCAAAAAGTGTCAAGACCCGTTACTGGGGAGTGAAAGGGCCAAAACCGGTGTGATAAGTGGAAAGCCAGGTAGTAGGGGGTGGGGGTAGCCATGGCAGTCTGGTATCTGTGACAGTTCTCCCCCCCCTAGTCTGGCAGACCCCGCTAGACCCCAGCGGGTTGGCTTGGGGCTGTCCGGTGGTGGCCCTCCAATTGTAGGTTGCCAGGAGAGGTCATCCCATCCCTCCTGGGCTTGTGGCATTCTCATGGTTCCCCGCTGGCCTTCATCCCCTGGGCACAGGTATATTCACATATTGCCAAGTCCCAAAACAGGTTTCCAATGTCGGCCCCAGAACATGTGCCCTCCCACAAGTCACAGAGGGGCCTCCGGACCCTCACATGAAAGGCATCTGCCACTGGAGAGAAGGCAGGGTAGCTGGGGCTGTTGCAGCCCAAAGTTGGGGACCGGGGCAGACTGTCCAGCATTCCTGGGGTTCACAGGTGAAGGCTGTAGTCTCACTCCCCCCCCCCACTGGAAAATACTCCTGGATGGGGAAAGGGCAGTGATTAGCACCCACCTGCCCAGTTGCCAGCTACACTGCTTGATGGACCCCAGCTACTATTCCAGGGCTGTCCCTCCCTGGCTCTGAGATGCCTAACAGGGGTGGGCAGAGACCAGCAGTGCTCGGCCCGCTGCCAGCTCCTCTGCTGGGTTGACACCGGGGACCACTTCAGCCTCCTCCAGGACCCCAGGGACAAGGCCCTACAGTATCCACTGCTTCTCCAGTATAATCCAGTGGTGGTGGTGGAGGGCAGCAATCAATCTCCCTCTCAGGGTGATGTCCGGGGTACCTTCGGTCGCCTCCACAGGAACCCCAATTCTGCAAATAGGCAATCCAGATCCCAAACTCCATTCAATTTTGGTGGCTGACCACTGCCGTCTGGGGGGTGAGGCTGCTGACCTCCTTTCTTTTTTGATCACGCTAAGCTGCTGGGGAGAGGGATCAGCCATCTCCTCTCCCTGGAAAGGACTCTGCTGCTGGGGAGGGAGTTCAGCTACCTCCGCTCCCTGGGAATGGCTCTGCCGCTGGGGAGAGAGACTGGCTGTCTCCTCTCCCGGAAAGTGGTTCTGTCGCTTGGGAAAGAGGTTGGCTACCTCCACTCCTTGGAAACTGATCTGCCACTGGGGAGAGAGACCGGCTACCTCCTCTCCCTGGAACCTCTCCCTGGAAACTGATCTGCCGCTGGGGAGAGAGGTCGGCTACCTCTGCTCCCTGGGAATGGCTCTGCCACTGAGGAGAGAGAATGGTTGTCTCCTATCCCTGGAAATGGCTCTGCCGCTGGGGAGAGAGACCAGCTGTCTCCTTTCCCGGGAAGGGGTTCTGTCGCTGGGGAGAGGGGTCGGCTACCTCCTCTCCCATGAAACTGATCAGCCACTGGGGAGGGAGGTCGGCTACCTCCACTTCCTGGGAAGGGCTCTGCCATTGGGGAGGGAGATCGGCTGTCTCCTCCCCCGGGAACAGGTTCCGCAGCTGGGGGGGGGGAGGGAGGTCTGCTACCTCCTCTCCCTGGCTTCGATGAGCTGCTGCAGGTGCTGGGCAGAGATTGCTTCTGCTGGAGGCTCACCGGTCTGTCCCTCTTCAGAGGAAAAGTCTATAAAATTATCGATCTCTGGAGCTTGGGCTGGAGAGAGAGGTCTGCTGGTGTGGCTCTCTTGTCCAAGACCATAAGGTAGGGGCCAGCCTTCTGCTGGTGTGGCTCTCTTGTCCAAGACCATAAGCTCAGGGCCAGGCTATTGATCGTAGTCTAGCAGCTCTTGGTAGGTCATTCCTCTGATGAAAAGTCCAATAAATCCCCAATCGCTGCACCAAAGTCCTCTGCAGGCTCTGAGGCATGCTGCTGAACGAGATCTAACAGCCTTTAATATGCCTTTTCTAGCTCCCATTCGCGGGTACTTATAAAATCAAGATTGGCTTGTGCCCAGGGTACCCCCAAAAGATTCAGCAGTCTCTCTCGGTACTCACTAATGTCCTCCGGTCTCCACTCCGCCTCACTCACAAAGTCTGGGTCCTTTGCTAGCTTTTCAAATAGCAACCCAGGGTCGCCAAAGCCCTCTGTGGGGATGCCATCCTCCCACCATGGCCGCACCTGCATAGCGTACCAATGGAGGGCCCTGTAGCTGTCCTCCAGCCACATCTCTGCCTGGGCCAGTATATCTAGTGTAGATAGCCATTGCTCCCTGAGCTGCTTTCCCAGGAAAGGCACTCGTAAGTCTAACTGGAGCCAGTACCTTTCATCAGCAGTGGGAGGGACCTTTCCATAACAGTCCTGATCTTGTTAAAGAGCCTCCCTCCATAGTTGCTAGCAGATAATGTTCCTCCATCTCAGCTCATCCTGTGCAGAACCAGGACTGTCCAGCTGGGCCAGCGCCTCTTGTACTCTCCATAGGAACTCCGCTTCCATAGTTTCGGGCGCTTCTTCTCTGTCAGCAGGAACCGTGTGGAAGAAGCAGATCCCACCGCTGCCAGCCAATATGATGGATACCGGCTGCCCCAACTGGGTAGCTCTGCCAAAAGGTCCTGCTTCCTCTCCGGAGCCTGCAGCTGTATAGCTGGAAAGTGATTATAGCAAGTAGCCCACCCAAATAACCAGACAAGACCAGTATTCAGGTGAAAACATGAATTGACTTTATTGGGAAATCCACACAGCTTTTTACACATTCAGAGCCTTATCTGATCCCAGGATCTCCCACCCCTCCAGATAGTCCAGTGCCTCCATAGGAGCCACAGTCCCATGAGTCCCCACAGTACCTAGGTTGATGTTTTGGGGTGACTTCTTCTTAACTTTTGTTTCTGGCTAGCCTGAAGGCTTGTGCGGAAACAGGGGGATCAGGGGCCATTCTGCCCCATTATGTTAAAATAGTAGCTTTATACCTGTCTGTTTTGAGGTGTGGTTAAATAACAAAAAAGGGAGGGGAGTAGGCTGCTCTGCCTTAAAATGGCCAGGCCTATTTTTGGTCACAGTCAGTCCCTGTTTGCAGCAATGTATTCCATAAAGACATTTCATGTTGAATTACAGGTTTTTTGTTGTTGTTTTTGTTTAATGTTTGTTTGTGTTCTTGATAACAGCATTTTAAAGGTCCACCAATTACAGCTCTTGTAGTTGTCCTTATAAACCACAGAGAATGAATACAGCTTTGCACATTAGTTTATTGTTAGTTTAAATTTAATATCGATTTTATTCTTTTTTTAATTTTGCAAAAAACTATTTTAACATTTTTATTGTTGTGGTTTTGTGGTGAAAGAACATGACTTACTGTAGGTTATTGCTGCAGAGTAAGTGTGATTAATCTTATTTACAAATCAGGTACTGATGAATTTTTTTTTTGTTTCAGCTGTGCAAATTGCTAGTAAAGTGCTAATGTGTCTCTGTATAAAACCAACTGCTAATCCTAAAATCATAAGTCCATTAGCAAATCTCATTACTAACTATATCTGGCTTTCTGTTCATGTCTGTAAAGCTTTTGTTCCCTGATAAGAAAACAGGATGTAAAAAAGATTGATGTTTAATGTTTACAAAAATGCTATTGATGTTTTATCATGTTTTTATCTGCTTAAAGGGACACTAAACCCAGATTTTTTTCTTTCATGATTCAGATAGAGCATGCAATTTTAAGCCACGTTCTAATTTACTCCTATTATCATTTTTTTCTTCATTCTCTTGCACTCTTTATTTGAAAAGCAGGAATGTAAAGCTTAGGAGCCGGTCCATTTTAGAGAGCTTGCATGTTGGTGGCTACATCTAGCCACTAATCAGCAAGCGCTACCCAGGTGCTGAACCAAAAATGGGCAGGCTCCTAAGCTTAAATTCTTGCTTTTTCAAATAAAGATTCCAAGAGAGCGAAGAAACATTGATAATAGGAGTAAATTAGAAAGTTGCTTAAATGTGCATGCTCTATCTGAATCATGAAAGTTTGATTTTGACTTTACTGTCCCTTTAACAGCAAAGGGATATATATGTTTATATGTATATGTGTACATATATATTAATGTTTTTATATGTGTATATATGACTGTAAATACATATATACACATATAAATACATTAATATATATGTACACATAAACATATACAGTTGTATGCAAACGTTTAGGCACCCCTGACAGTTCCATGATTTTCATTTATAAATAATTGGGTGTTTGGATTAGCAATTTCATTTTGATCTATCAAATAACTGAAGGACACAGTAATATTTCAGTAGTGAAATGAGGTTTATTGGATTAACAGAAAATGTGCAATATGCATCAAATCAAAATTAGACAGGTGCATAAATTTGGGCACCCTTGTCATTTTGTTGATTTGAATACCTGTAACTACCTAGCACTGATTAACTGAAACACACAATTGGTTTGGTGAGCCCATTAAGCCTTGAACTTCATAGACAGGTGCATCCAATCATGAGAAAAGGTATTTATGGTGGCCAATTGCAAGTTGTTGTTCTCTCTGATTCTCCTCTGAAGAGTGGCAACATGAGGGCCTCAAAACAACTCTCAAATGACCTGAAAACAAAGATTGTTCAACATTATGGTTTAGGGGAAGGCTACAAAAAGCTATTGCAGAGATTTAAGCTGTCAGTGTCCATTGTGTCCACAGAAGTGGCAAGCCAAGTAAAATATCGGAGAGGCAAAGGCAAAGGATGGTGAGAACGGTCAAAAACAGCCCACAGACCACCTTCAAAGACCTACGACATCTTGCTGCAGATGGTGTCACTGTGCATCGTTCAACAATTCAGCGCACTTTGCACAAGGAGAAGCTGTATGGGAGAGTGATGCGGAAGAAGCCTTTTCTGCACACACGCCACAAACAGTCGCTTGAGGTATGCAAACGCACATTTGGACAAGCCTGCTTCATTTTGGAAGAAGACGCTGTGGACTGATGAAACGAAGATTGAGTTATTTGGTCATAATAAGGGGAGGGCATGGCGGCAAAAGAACACAGCGTTCCAAGACAACCACTTGCTACCCACAGTAAAATTTGGTGGATGTTCTATCATGCTGTGGGGCTGTGTGACCAGTGCCGGTACAAAGGAACAAGTACAATGTTCTGGAATGACCATCCCAGTCCCCAGAACTGAATATCATTGAAAATCTGTGGGGTGATTTGAAGCGGGCTGTCTATGCTCGGCAACCATCAAACCAAACTGAACTGGAGATGTTTTGCAAGGAGGAATGGTCCTCATTTACAGGCTATAGGAAGTGTCTAGAGGCTGTTATTTCTACTAAAGGAGGCTCTACTAAATATTGATGTGATATTTCTGTTGGGGTGTTCTGTCTAATTTCGTTTTGATGCATATTGCACATTTTCTGTTAATCCAATAAACTTCATTTCACTACTGAAATATTACTGTGTCCTTCAGTTATTTGATAGATCAAAATGAAATTGCTGATCTAAACACCCAATTATTTATAAATGAAAATCATGGAAATTGTCAGGGGTGCCTAAATTTTTGCATACAACTGTGTGTGTGTGTGTGTGTGTATATATATATATATATATATATATATATAACACACAGAGAAAACCCAGCACTCACTTACAAGCTCTCAGCTAAGATTTAAAAGCAAAAATGGAAAGGTTAGTTACCGCATCTGGCCAAATGGGACAAGCCCAGGTACCTCGTCAAGGTCCTTTCCAACACCTGGGACCCTAAAACAGCCACACAATGCAAGCTTTCAAATCCAAACAAACTGAAAACAAGGGAAGGGTGCACAGGAATATGTAACCACCCTAGACATATACAAAACACGGAAGGGTTAACTGCTTGTGGCTCTGGGGACAGCACAGCTTCCTGTGAGTGCCAGTGGCACCCAGGGCTGAGCATGTTGCAGGGTCATGGGATGTGTACCCGGTCCGGTATGAGAGTGCAGTTCCCTTCCGTGTTTTGTATATGTCTAGGGTGGTTACATATTCCTGTGCACCCTTCCCTTGTTTTCAGTTTGTTTGGATTTGAAAGCTTGCATTGTGTGGCTGTTTTAGGGTCCCAGGTGTTGGAAAGGACCTTGACGAGGTACCTGGGCTTGTCCCATTTGGCCAGATGCGGTAACTAACCTTTCCATTTTTGCTTTTAAATCTTAGCTGAGAGCTTGTAAGTGAGTGCTGGGTTTTCTCTGTGTGTTGTATTAATTTGTTTTGTAATTTTCCCTATGGTACTTGCACCCAGACCTGTCTGGGGTTAACTGCTTGTGGCTCTGGGGACAGCACAGCTTCCTGTGAGTGCCAGTGGCACCCAGGGCTGAGCATGTTGCAGGGTCATGGGATGTGTACCCGGTCCGGTATGAGAGTGCAGTTCCCTTCCGTGTTTTGTATATGTCTAGGGTGGTTACATATTCCTGTGCACCCTTCCCTTGTTTTCAGTTTGTTTGGATTTGAAAGCTTGCATTGTGTGGCTGTTTTAGGGTCCCAGGTGTTGGAAAGGACCTTGACGAGGTACCTGGGCTTGTCCCATTTGGCCAGATGCGGTAACTAACCTTTCCATTTTTTCTTAATCGCTGCGGTTTAAAAACCTGAGAATAGTATATATGTATGTGTGTGTATATATATATATATTTCCCCTATGGTTCTTGCTCCCAGACCTGTCTTTGGTTAACTGCCTGTGACTCTGGTGACAGCACAGCTTCTTGTGAGTGCCACTGAGCACCCAGGGCTGAGCATGTTGCGGGGTCATGGGATGTGTACCCAGTCCGGTCTAGGAGTGAAGTCCCCTTCCGTGTTTTGTATATTACTGGGGTGATTACATAAGCCTGTGCACCCTTCCCTTGTACCCAGTTTGTTTGGATTTGAGAGCTTGCATTGTGTGGCTGTTTTAGGGTCCCAGGTTTTGGAAAGGACCTTGATGTGGTACCTGGGCTTGTCCCATTTGGCCACATGCGGTAACTAACCTTTCCATTTTTTCTTTTAAAGATTAGCTGTGAGCTTGCTAGTGAGTGCAGGATTTTTTCTGTGTGTTGTATTAATTTGTTTTGTAATTTCCCCTATGGTTCTTGCACCCAGACCTGTCTGGACTTAACTGCCTGTGACTCTGGTGACAGCACAGCTTCTTGTGAGTGCCACTGAGCACCCAGGGCTGAGCATGTTGTAGGGTCATGGGATGTGCACCCGGTCCGGTCTAGGAGTGCAGTCCCCTTCCGTGTTTGTATATTACTGGGGTGATTACATAAGCCTGTGCACCCTTCCCTTGTTTGGAATTGAGAGCTTGCATTGTGTGACTGATTTAGGGTCCCAGGTTTTGGAAAGGACCTTGACGTGGTACCTGGGCTTGTCCCATTTGGCCAGATGCGGTAACTAACCTTTTCATTTTTGCTTTTAAATGTTAGCTGTGAACTTGCTTGTGAGTGCAGGGGTTTCTCTGTGTTTTTATTTATATATATATATATATATATTAGGGCTGCGCGATTAATCGCTGCGGTTTAAAAACCGCGAGAGTACGCAATTTAAAAAAAAAATAAAAATCCTCAGATTGTCCTAAAAACGGAAGCGGAGAGGGAGGATGAGTGGCAGACCAGTGTGCGGCCATGGGCGGACCTGAGAATGCCCGCGAAATGGCCGTTTTGGAAGAGATTGAAGAGTGTGTGGGAGTCATCTGGGAGTAGTGTGGGAGTGGTCAAGCAGTGGTGTGGCATTGAGAAACATGTACAGTAAGATTCTGTAGTGTACTGTTAAATAAAGGGACTTTATACTATCTATGTAACCACAGCACAGGTAGCACTAGCTAATTTTATTTTAACTATTTTGTGGTTTGTATTTTTATGCTCCAAGAATGTATTGGACATTGAGAAACATGTACAGTAAGATTCTGTAGTGTTAAATAAACGTTTTATTGAAAAATTAAGGTGTTATAGTAATTTTTTATAAAATCGCGATTAAATCGCAATCGCGTTTTTTAAAAACGCGTTTTTTCCACCCATATTGCCCAGCCCTTTTATATATATATATACATATATATATATATATATGTATATGTGTCGATTTAACAAGTGCCGAATTGCCCCTGTTCCCCTTGTTTCTGCATGAGCCTTCAGGCTCTCCGGAAACAGCAGTAAAGAAGTCGCGGCGGACAGCAATCCGCCTGATCCTATACGATCGCGTTAATTGACACCCCCTGTTAGTGGCCGATTGGCCGTGAATCTGCAGGGGGCGGCATTGCACAAGCAGTTCACTAGAACTGCTTGTGCAGTGCTGAATGTGGACAGCGTATGCTGTCTGCATTCAGCGATGTCTGGCAGACATGATACGCTGCAGCATGCGCACACCTTTTGTTTTAGAACAGCCGAGGACGCATTCACGCATGCGCGTTGTAAACAGGCTCATCACAGAATCGCATGCGCATTGACGGGAAGATCTACGATTCGGCATGCGCAATGCATTCTTTGCTTGTGAACACACATTTGACATATTTATAGAGCGGGTGGGACCGCTCTATATGTCAAAACACAGAAACATAGGAAGTCTAATATGGGTGGAGCATAACGGGTAACGGTAGGAGAAATAAAATTTAAATTAAGTCAAAATTCACAGAATTAAAAAAAAAAAAATATAGCGATCTTACTATTTGGAATGTACTGTATACAATACTCGGATGTGTTGTAAAGGGCTAAAATTTACTTTCACTTTAAGTTATATAAGTTTTCTAAATATTGAAGATGTAACTGTAACTTTTTTTTTTTTATATTAAGTACTTTAGTTTGTTTAAAGTAATGGGCGCCACCATGTTGGAACCTAGATTTTCCCATTATCTGTTTCTTGTGATCAGGACAATTATAGATAGGTATATGCTTATAAAATGTATATGTGTTTATTTGTCTGTGTCTATAGACCCATCTAAGGCATTAATTTCAAACTGTTTTGTCTTTTTTAGGAGGCTATAAAAGATGTGCATGTAAAGGGGATGATGTACAAGTGGATTGAAAAGGACATGGGTAAGGCCACTTTTAATTCTTTCAGACACCTTTTTTAACATAATAAAGAGGTTGAACAACGGTAAAAGGAATAAACATAAAACCATATGCTCACATGACAAAATAAAGCTGCAGTTTTCATTGCAAAATTATTATTATATATGAAGTTTTATAATCATGTTGTTTACAGATAGGTGTTTTTGCACAATTTTCTAATTTTGGGATGGATAACATTCTTTCCAATGTCGGCTCCTGATAAATTTTGACCATATGGAAAGCGTGTTTTATGAGTAATCACAATCCAAAAAGGATTCAGCTGCTAAAAGCCCACAGAAGTGAAAAAGTTCTCAGTAGAAAAGATCCCAAAAACTTGTATTTTGTTGTTAAGTATTTGTTATCAGGATTAAAACTAGGGATCCAACCGAAACTGGCATATACAATGGCTGTTTAACATATGAACTATTGTAATCTAAACCCATCCTGATGACGGGTAAATAGAATGAATGCCATTTGTATATAGTCATTATAGGTATAAAGGATGTGTGTGCTCAAACATTTAATTGACATTTTAAAAGTAATTTTTGTCATTATTCATAATTATTGATTGAGAAAGCATAGTTTCTTTCATATAGGTGAAGAGAATCCATGATCCGTTACATATGGGAACTAATACCCAAGTTGTGGAAGTCCATGAGTAACAAAGAGAGGGATTGAAAAAACTGCTTTTTTTGTTGAGAAATTAAATCCACAACCCAAAAGAAGAAAATCTCTTATAATAAACTCAAAAGACAGGCATAATCAGTAAACTGAGACAACTGCCAGAAGGACCTTTCTAAAAAAAATCTGCTTCAGAGGAAGTAAAAACATAAAAATAGTAAAATTTTGTAAAAGTATGCAAAGAAGACCAAGTGTCTGTCTTAGAAATTGGATCAACTGAAGCCTCATTCTTGAAAACCCAATATATTATGTATATATGGCCCTGGGACAGAATATCACTATTACCCTTACTTTGTACACAGATATATAAGGGAGTCTTAGGGAGGCACAGTGGCGTCACTAGGGTGGTGCGGTCATCACCCGGGTGACACCCTCCAAGGGGTAACACCACCACATTAACGTCAATGACTGTTTTTTGTGTGTGTTTTTTTTCATGTGCTTGTGTCTTGTAAGAAGGGCCAAGGGGTCCACCGTCCATGCTAAGGCAGATGTGGGGGGAGGTTCAACACACCCGGGCACAGAGGCAGTGTCATTAGGGCAGGGCTTCCTAACTAAGCTTTGTGCTTTAGATTTACTGATGTCATTTTAAATCTCTGAACTTGTATAAACCTGCGCTATAGCATGGAACTGCAGGCAGGCTATAGCACGGTGCTGCGCATGATCTTAACAGTCCAGTCTCCAAAGGATATGAAGGAGATGAACCCCTTGCCCAGTCCGGTGCACCAGATACCCAGCTGGTGTTTTGTGCTAAGGAGATGGAGAGGCTGGTCTGAGGGCCCTGAGCTCCCAGGGAGTTATATCTCTAAGGCATTTAGATAAGCACTATAAACATACATAAATATACACAAACATGAGGATTCCCATCTGAAATACTCAAACAAGTGGTGTTTTCCCCCTTTCAGTGGTCTGTCTCCCCCTCTGCCCTTATATTATATATATATATATATACATACAGTATCTCACAAAAGTGAGTACACCCCTCACATTTTTCATGTGACAACACTGAAAAAATTGCACTTTGATACAATGTAAAGTAGTGAGTGTACAGCCTGTATAACAGTGTTGTAGCGAGTCTCAGTACCCCAGACTGGGTATACCTGCTAAAGTCTGCTTTCTCTTGCCAAACGCCAACCAATGAACCTCCACTGGATACCAGGCGCTATTAGAATAATGGCTGCTGCAAGTTGTTATAGCTACCCCCAAGAACATTAGCAGAGACTGAATGCTTGAGGGTCAAAATAGGAACTGCTTTATTGCACAGAAAACAGAGCTTTTATACATTTCCAACAAAGGGGGGTAGTCACCACATAATCAATAGAAACAAATATTTTACAATGAGACAAACATCAGACAATGGTTAGATAAACAAGATTCTAATCACATCCTGACTTACAAAAGGACAATGGATGACTCACACAATAACAGAAAGATACTTTACACCTAGACTAGCTATGCAGATACAGTGGGGCAAAAAAGTATTTAGTCAGCCACCAATTGTGCAAGTTCTCCCACTTAAGAAGATGAGAGAGGCCTGTAATTTTCATCATAGGTATACCTCAACTATGAGAGACAAAATGTGGAAACAAATCCAGACAATTCAATCACAAATTTGGAAAGAATTTATTTGCATATTATGGTGGAAAATACGTATTTGGTCACCTGCAAACAAGCAAGATTTCTGGCTCTCACAGACCTGTATCTTCTTCTTTAAGAGGCTCCTCTGTCCTCCACTCATTACCTGTATTAATGGCACCTGTTTGAACTTGTTATCCGTATAAAGGACACTTGTCCACAACCTCACAGTCACACTCCAAACTCCACTATGTTGAAGACCAAAGAGCTGTCGAAGGACACCAGAAACAAAATTGTAGACCTGCACCAGGCTGGGAAGACTGAATCTGCAATAGGCAAGCAGCTTGGTGTGAAGAAATCAACTGTGGGAGCAATAATTAGAAAATGGAAGACATACAAGACCACTGATAATCTCCCTCGATCTGGGGCTCCATGCAAGATCTCACCCCGTGGGGTCAAAATGATCACAAGAACGGTGAGCAAACATCCCAGAACTACACGGGGGGGCCTAGTGAATGACCTGCAGAGAACTGGGACCAATGTAACAAAGGCTACCATCAGTAACACACTACGCCACCAGGGACTCAGATCCTGCAGTGCCAGACGTGTCCCCCTGCTTAGGCCAGTACATGTCCGGGCCCGTCTGAAGTATGCTAGAGAGCATTTGGATGATCCAGAAGTGGATTGGGAGAATGTCATATGGTCAGATGAAACCAAAGTAGAACTGTTTGGTAGAAACACAACTCGTCGTGTTTGGAGGAGAGAGAATGCTGAGTTGCAACCAAAAAACACCATACCTACCTACTGTGAAGCATGGGGGTGGCAACATCATGCTTTGGGGCTGTTTCTCTGCAAAGGGAACAGGACGACTGATCCGTGTACATGAAAGAATGAATGGGGCCATGTATCATGAGATTTTGAGTGCAAACCCTCCTTCCATCAGCAAGGGCATTGAAGATGAAACGTGGCTGGGTCCCAAACACACCGCCCGGGCAACGAAGGAGTGGCTTCGTAAGAAGCATTTCAAGGTCCTGGAGTGGCCTAGCCAGTCTCCAGATCTCAACCCCATAGAAAACCTTTGGAGGGAGTTGCAAGTCTGTGTTGCCCAGCAACAGCCCCAAAACATCACTGCTCTAGAGGAGATCTGCATGCAGGAATGGGCCAACATACCAGCAACAGTGTGTGACAACCTTGTGAAGACTTACAGAAAACGTTTGACCTCTGTCATTGCCAACAAAGGATATATAACAAAGTATTGAGATGAACTTTTGATTTTGTCCAAATGTACACTGGGCACCCGCCTCCCAAATCATAGAATCCCCTCAAGTTCCAGGGTCCATAGTCGGCGGGGAAAAGGCTGGCCTGCAGTCCTCTCCAAGTACAAAAGTAACGGAAGCTTCCGTTACATCTCCCCCACCCCCCCACCCCCGGGGTAGACTAACCAGGTACCAGACCTCCCACTGGTTTGGACCTTTGATAAATCATTAACTTTTTCACAAACTTTTGTTTCTCACTGAAATTATTTACAAACAGCTTGTGCTATTATGGAAAAACTGGTTGTAAATGCTTCTCTTGGAAATAGCAGACATTTATAACTTTGCCATTAATTTTTGGTAATTAGAAGGCCGCTAAATGCTGCTGTGCACCACATTTGTATTATGCCCAGCAGTGAAGGGCTTAATTAGGTAACTTGTAGGGAGCTTGTAGGGTTAATTTTAGCTTTAGTGTAGCAGGCAACCCAAAGTATTGATCTAGACCCATTTTGGTATATTTCATACCACTATATTAACGCCAAATGCGATCAAATAAAAAAAATTGTTAACTTTTTCACAAACTTTAGGTTTCTCACTGAAATTATTTACAAACAGTTTGTGCAATTATGGTACATTGGTTCTCTGGGATCCCCTTTGTTCAGAAATAGCAGACATATATGGCTTTGGCATTGATTTTTTATTTTTGGTAATTAGAAGGCTGCTAATTGCCACTGTGCACCACACTTGTATTAGGCCCAGAAATGAAGGGTTTAATTAGGTAGCTTGTAGGGTTAATTTAAGCTTTAGTGTAGAGATCAGCCTTCCACCTGAAACATCACACCCCCTGATCCCTCCCTGACCCCCTCAAACAGCTATCTTCCCTCCCCCACCCCACAATTGTCACCGCCATCTTAAGTACTGGCAGAAAGTCTGCCAGTATAAAAATAAAGTTGTTTTTTTTTGGTTTTATATTTTTTATGAAGTGTAGTATCCCACATTGAGGATAACTTGGAGTCTAGTTTTTTACTATTATAACAGAATGCAGGCCCCGCCTTTAATCTTCCTTGCACTCCATTTATAAGCTCATACTGATTGAAACACCTTCAGGAAAGTGTTAATCAAGTTATTAGAGGTAGATATTGCACCCACATGGAGATGAATTTAGGGCTAAATTACAAGTGGAGCACAAATGTTCCCATTTACAGGCGTGCAATTAAATAACCAGCCATTACTAACTTGCGGTAGCAATTAGCACTCAGAAAATTAACCAGACACCAGATCTCTAGTTAATTTTTCTAAAAGTGCCCCAAATGCCCTCAAAATAGAGGGTATTATAATTGTTTATTAAAAAATAATGTCACATTTTTTTAAAATAAAAAAACAACTGCAGTAAGCAGTTTTAAGGGGTTACAGTGTGTGGGTGTGGGGTGGTAGAAAAAAATGGCACTGAAAAGTGTCTTTACATAGACTCAGCTGATATGCTATTCTATAGGAGCACAACATAAATATATTATAATTACTGTCCCTTTAAGATTATTCAGTCCTCTCTGTGAGCCAGCAGCCATTGAGATAAGCAGCCTCAATAATTTCCCACTCCCATATATGGTTATAATGGACGGCCTTGTCTTGTGCTATCTCATTATACATAATAATTATAAATATCACAAAGCATCCAAAAGCACAGACCAGCTCAAGCCCATGAATTCTGGGGGATTCTCTGAGGAAACTAAAGCACTAACCTAGACAAATGCTTCATATTTCATAAAATTTTGGCCTCCATTTATTTTATTATAGGCAGAGAAGGTTCCCAAATAAGGAAACTCTCTGTCTGCCTTTAGTGCAAGTGATGCAGCATCTGCTGCCTGAATGTAAAGGACCGTTAAATACAGTAGAATTGCATAACCAACAAGTGCATAATAAAAAAAAAAAATCTAATATAACTTTTTTTAAATGATTTTTTTTTTTTCTGACAAATTTTGAAATTTACTTCAACTTGCCAACCCCTTTATCATGTGACAGCCATTAGCCAATCACAGACGTATACACTGTGAACTCTTGCACATGCTCAGTAGAAGCTAGTGTCTCAGAACGTGTGTAATATAAAAGACAATGGGAGTAAATTTGAAAGTCTCTTAAAACTGCATGCTCTATCTGAATCATGAACGTTTAATTTTGACTAGACATAGACGCAGAGGAAACATTTGTTTCAAATTTTGTTTTGGATCAATTCGAATTTGGATACATTTGAATGTATTTGTTTCGGCTTCATTCGGAATCGAATAAATTCAGATGTATTCAGATGTATTTGTTTCATAAATTCAGAAGTTTGGTATGTGTTATGTTGATTCAGATGGTTCCAAGTTACACAAACGGAATTATCTCACTAAATTTAATTTTTATATTGAATTGTGATTAGTCCATGGCCATTCGAATGTAACAAATAAATCCAAACTAATACCCTTAGGGAGAATTCATTGAATTCTCCAATAAAAGCCATTGCGCATGCATTTTTTTTTATGACGCTTGAGAAGAACTTATTGAGTGCTACAAGAACTGCTGTTTGTTGCGTATGCACGCATTACGTGTAAACACCGGGCCCGTCTGTTGCTCAATAGCTTTACCCTCAGGTCTCACAATATTAAGCTTTGAAACCACTGAGCACACAGAATATTTATTATCATTTATTGTTTATTTCTCTAAGATACTTCGTTTTTGCAAACGTCCATGTTTTAAACGGATTTTACTCAAATTACAATAAGTAAATCAAATACGCTGGATACTCGCTGTGTATTTACTGGTTTACAATATGTTGTATTAAAATTGTATTGTTCTGCATAACAAAGGAAGTAACTGTTGATAATAGAACAATGGTTTTTCTATTCACAAGCAGCTAAATTAAAAAATCTCAGGGTACAACTTGTGACAAATGCAATTCTAAAACTGAAAAGTAGCAATGAAAAAGTGCAAAGGTTCCGCTTGAGAAACAAACAATAAATTATAATAAATATTATGTGTGCTCAGCGGTTTTATAGCTGAATATTGTGACAAGTGAAAACTCGGCCTGAGGGTAAAGCTATTGAGCAACAGACGGGCCCAGTGTTTACACGTAATGCGCACATGTGCAACAGCACTCGATAAGTTCTTCTCAAGGGTCTGTTATTTTTTGCGTCATAAAAAAATACGCATGCGCAATGGCTTTTATTGGAGAATTCGATGAGTTCTCCCCAAGGGTACACCTCTTTTCAGATGAATAATCTCGGGTGGTGCGCTCGCATGCGCAATGGAGGCAATTAGTGTAATCTGTCGCCGGAAGTGATGTCATATTGGAGTTATTGACAGAACAGGGGCACTACATGGCAGCACTATTTCCTGTCGTGTAGTGCTTCAGGCATGTGCACGCTACCTACCTAGGTATCTCTTAAACAAAGAATAAAATGAGAATTAAAAACATTTGATAACAGAAGTAAATTGGAAACTTTTTAAAAATGGTGTCCTCTATCTGAATCATGAAAGAAATTTTTTCGGTTTAATGTCCCTTTAAACAATGGTGCATTGTGTTCCTATTTCAGATGCCTCTATAAATTGTTTGTTTGAATTGTTTTTCAGAGCACTTAATTCTACACGGAGAGGAAATTTATTCTCTTTTGAACAGACTATTAAACCACAAAAAGAAGATTTTCCTTATTACCAACAGCCCTTTCAGTTTTGTGTAAGTATATGAATGTAATAAAATATTGAAAAAAATATATATAGAGCTAGATTACAAGTTGAGTGCAAAATATCACTTCCGCAAAATCGATGTTTGCGCTCAACTTAGTAATACCAGCGCACGCTAATGTGCGATGGTATTTCAAGTGACGTGCAATGTGAACAAGACCTTACGTTTGCATTGCATGGAAGAATTGCGCTTATGAGAGTGCGTTTGCGCTTCCATAGGCTCCAATGAGAGCCTCATTCTCAGGCGCAGTGAAGAGGGTAAGTCGCACAACAATGGGCAGCAAACAAATATATGTGTATATGATTATATAAATATATATATATATGTTTATATACTCATATTAACACATAAATATATTTATAAGTAATATATGGTTTCTAACAAATTTAAAAATGTCCTTACATTTCCCTATTAGCAGCAAATCCCAGACTCATTTATGTATACACTATGAACTCTTGCACATGCTCAGTAGAGTTGCTGCCTCAGAAAGTGTCCATATAAAAAGATTGTGTACAATTCAATAATGAAAGAGAGCTGAAAAGTTTTTTCTTTTTTTTTTTTTTTAATTGCATGGTCTATCTGAACCATGGAGGTTAAATTTTGACGTTAGTGTCGCTTTAGGGATATGCCACTAGTAATGGGCTGTTTGTATTGGCTACCGCAGGCAGTGGCACCAAGGCCTGAGTGCTGGGGGCCTATAGTAGCAGATGGAAAAGAGCCGAATAAAAATTTAAACACTTATTTGTATGTCATTTCTTTTTCTTCTGGTCAATTTCTAGCAGTAATTTTTTTTCTCGCTACTGTGAAATAATTAAGTAAGATAGCATACCACAGTAGGGAAGTAGGAGAAGTTGACGGTCCACCCACGTAGGTATTAATTGCTCATAGACTGACTGGGGTGTAGGCTGATTGCTTGGAATTGGTCGGAGATAGAGTCTATCTATTAAAAGATCTGATCTGTCAGTTGGGATATCTTTCATATAGATGTATATGTGAAGCGCCCAGTTGTTGCCTACTTTTTCCAACAAAATAAGGAATCCTTGACTGGTGTTGGAATATTTTCTATCATGAACTAGATTTTGTTCTGTGAAACATAACAGTGATGGGGGAGACCAAACGTGGACTCCCTGCCCAATATGCCTAGAAAGATATGGCTGCACCTTACTGAAGAAGTCAACAGTAAGCCGAAACGATTGTCTAGGGTTGTCATGCTCCTCATTCAAAGGAGGATTGCCTGGTAATTCACAGCTGGACCGTCCTTTTCTTTATAAGTGATAATCCCAGGTTGAAGTACGCAAAAAACAAGCTACTGAGCTGTTTTTCTTTAATGGTTTAGCACCTCTCTTTTTTTTCTATCTATCTATAACTCTAGACTGATAGATAGATAGTTATCTTATAGATAGACAGACAGATACATAGCTAAAGAAATATCTATCCATCAATCTATATATTTTGTTTTTGTTATTTATTTATTTTTAATTAGAGAGTTGAGTTATTTCTAGAGACACTTGTGAGTTCCACTTACTTACCTTTTAGTTACCTTGGGGGGCAAAAATAATTATTGTACCAGGGCCCTCTCTTTATTAGGTCTGCCACTGACCATAGCTATGCAGAATGTGAGATATGGGAGTGGACTTAATGGGACACTGAAACCAATTTTTTTCTTTCGTGATTCAGAAAGAGCATGAAATTTTAAGCAACTTTCTAATTTACTCCTATTATAAAATTTTCTTCCTTCTCTTGGTATCTTTATTTGAAATGCAAGAATGTAAGTTTAGATGCCAGCCCATTTTTGATGAACAACCTGGGTTGTCCTTGCTGATTGGTGGATAAATTCATCCACCAATAAAAAAGTGCTATCCAGAGTCCTGAATAAAAAAAAAGTTTTGATGCCTTCTTTTTCAAATAAAGATAGCAAGAGAACGAAGAACAATTGATAATAGGAGTAAATTAGAAAGTTGCTTAAAATTGTGTGTTCTATCTGAATCACAAAAGAAAAAAATTGGGCTCAATGTCCCTTTAAAGTTGCATTAATTTACCAGCCAAAACCACATCCATACGAGTAAAGGCTTTCTTTCACAGTTGTCTAATTGCCATAATTATAACTGTACTAATATAAATATAAATAAGTTGAAAAGTCAAAATGTATAAATTCCTGCACAGCCAAGCAATTGGTATTTAAGTTAGAAGGAAGAATTTGAGGAAAAGTAAAAGGATTTGCTTGTTATTTACCGGTACGCGTGTTTTAAAGACCCCTTGTCCTTTATATGTGATTCCATTTTGGTTAAAAAAAAATATATATATTAAAAAATAATAAATTATTTACAAGAAAACATTTATTTTAATATTCGTAACATTTATTTAAACAAGGAACACATAACATTTTGAAAAAATGTTTTTATTCCAAATGCGAATGATGTTATAACTAAATAATGTAATTTGTATTTTTTATGCAGAAACAAAGGAATGAAGCATATGGTTGGAAAGAACTGGATAGATCTCTTTGACGTAATTATTGTGCAAGCTGATAAACCAGCGTTCTTCACTGACCGACGCAAGTATGTCTAATGTAACATTCTGTTGTAAAACAAGCTACGTTTGCAATCTGTTTTCAACATACAACATGCTTTAGAAACTAAATATGTATTTGTTAAAGGGACAGTCAAGTCCAAAAAAACCTTTCATGATTCAAATAGGGCATGTAATTTTAACCCCTTAATGACCACAGCACTTTTCCATTTTCTGTCCGTTTGGGACCAAGGCTATTTTTACATTTTTGCGGTGTTTGTGTTTAGCTGTAATTTTCCTCTTACTCATTTACTGTACCCACACATATTATATACCGTTTTTCTCGCCATTAAATAGACTTTCTAAAGATACCATTATTTTCATCATATCTTATAATTTACTATAACAAAAAATATAAAATATGAGGAAAAATGGAAAAAAACACACTTTTTCTAACTTTGACCCCCAAAATCTGTTACACATCTACAACCACCAAAAAACAACCATGCTAAATAGTTTATAAATTTTGTCCTGAGTTTAGAAATACCCAATGTTTCCATCTTCTTTGCTTTTTTTGTAAGTTATAGGGCCATAAATACAAGTAGCACTTTGCTATTTCCAAACCATTTTTTTTTCAAAATTAGCGCTAGTTACATTAGAACACAAATATCTTTCAGGAATCTCTGAATATCCATTGACATGTATATATTTTTTTTTAGTAGACAACCCAAAGTATTGATCTAGGCCCATTTTGGTATATTTCATGCCACCATTTCACCGCCAATTGCGATCAAATACAAAAAATTGTTCACTTTTTCACAAATTTTTTCACAAACTTTTGGTTTCTCATTGAAATTATTTACAAACAGCTTGTGCAATTATGGCATAAATGGTTGTAAATTCTTCTCTGGGATCCCCTTTGTTCAAAAATAGCAGACATATATGGCTTTGGCGTCGCTTTTTGGTAATTAGAAGGCCGCTAAATGCCACTGCGCACCACACATGTATTATGCCCAGCAGTGAAGGGGTTAATTAGGGAGCATGTAGGGCGCTTTTTAGGGTAATTTTAGCTTTAGTGTAGTGTAGAAGACAACCCCAAGTATTGATCTAGGCCCATTTTGGTATATTTCATGCCACAATTTCACCGACAAATGCGATCAAATTAAAAAAAAACGTAAAATTTTTTACAATTTTAGGTTTCTCACTGAAATTATTTACAAACAGTTAGTGCAATTATGGCACAAATGGTTTTAAATGCTTCTCTGGGATCCCCTTTGTTCAGAAATAGCAGACATATATGGCTTTGGCTTTGCTTTTTGGTAATTAGAAGGCCGCTAAATGCAGCTGCGCACCACACAAGTATTATGCCCAGCAGTGCAGGGGTTAATTAGGGCGCTTGTGGGGTTAATTTTTGCTTTAGTATAGTGTAGTAGACAACCCAAAGTATTGATCTAGGCCCATTTTGGTATATTTCATGCCACCATATCACCGCCAAATGTGATCAAATAAAAAAAAAAAGTTCCCTTTTTCACAAACTTTTTCACAAACTTTAGGTTTCTCACTGAAATTATTTACAAACAGCTTGTGCAATTATGGCACAAATGGTTGTAAGTACTTCTCTGGAATCCCCTTTGTTCAGAAATAGCAGACATATATGGCTTTGGCATTGCTTTTTGGTAATTAGAAGGCTGCTAAATGCCGCTGTGCATCACACGTGTATTATGGCTAGCAGTGAAGGGTTTAATTGTGTAGCTTATAGGGAGCTTGCAGGGTTAATTTTAGCTTTAGTGTAGAGCTCAGCCTCCCACCTGAAACATCAGACCCCCTGATCCCTCCCAAACAGCTCTCTTCCCTCCCCCACCCTACAATTGTCCCCACCATCTTAAGTACTGGCAGAAACTCTGCCAGTACTAAAATAAAAGGTATTTGGGCTTTTTGTTTGTTTGTTTTTTTAGCATATTTACATATGCTGATGTGTAGGATCCCCCCTTAGCCCCCAACCTCACTGATCCCCCAACAAATAGCTCTCTAACCCTCCCCCTCTGCCTTAATGGTCGCCATCTTGGGTACTGGCAGTACCCAGTTTAGTAAAAAAATATGCTTTTTTTTTTTAAAAAAAATGGCCCTTTTCTGTAGTGTAGCTTCCCCCCCCCCCCCCCCCACAAGACCAACCCCCCACCCCTTCCAGACCCCTTAGATGATTTGCAAAAAACCTAAACTTAACTTTTTTTTTTACTTTTGCCTTAACTTTTCTGTAGTGTAGCGGTTCCCGCCCACCGCCACCCGTGCGCGCCCCCAACGGTCCCGCCCAGGATCCCGCCCCCCTCCACTCCACACAGCCCATCGATGGCCGCCCACCCGCCTCCCACCCACCAACGATACCAGCCATCGATGTCAGGTGCATCGGATGGCCAAGGGGGGTTATTGCAGGATGCCTCGATATCGAGGTATCACTGCAATAACCGGAAAGCAGCTGGAAGCGAGCAGGATCGCTTCCAGCTGCTTTCCAGACCGAGGACGTACGCCATACGTCCTCAGGCGTTAAGTGTATATTTTTTTGAGGACGTATAGCATACGTCCATGGTCGTTAAGGGGTTAAACTACTTTCCAATTTACTTGTTATCACCAATTTTGCTTTGTTCTCTTCGTATTCTTAGTTGAAAGCTAAACGTAGGAGGTTCATATGCTAATTTCTTAGACCTTGAAGGCCACCTCTAATCTGAATGAATTTTGACAGTTTTTCACCACTAGAGGGCGTTAGTTCATGTGTTTCATATAGATAACATTGAGCTCATGCACGTGAATTTACAGAGAAGTTAGCACTGATTGGCTAAAATAAGGGGGCTGTCTGCAGAGGCTTAGATACAAGGTAATTACAGAGGTAAAACTAGTATTATAACTGTGTTGGTTATGCAAAACTGGAGAATGGATAATTAAGGGATTATCTATCTTTGAAATTCTGGTGTTGACTATCTCTTTAACTGTTTTACCACTTATGTTGTTAAACAATATAAACATAATCAAATTACATAAAATATATAGGGCCTGATTAAGAGTGGCACGCAAGCGAAAAGGGGTTTATCACAGGTGTTTGGGCACTTTGGATTAACAAGTTGAAATTAAACGCGATCGCTTGAGTGCAATTGAAGTTAACGTGCGTTGGGATAGGTGCGTCATCAGAGCCCTGGTTAACTGTTTTGCAAAACAAAAAAGTGTCACAAAACAAATCAAAAATACAATACAAAGTAGAGTTACACTCATAATAACACTATCTCATAAAAACTATTGAAAATGAATTGCACAAAAAAAGTTATAAGGGCTCAAAGATATGTGGTGTAAGAAAAAAAAAAAAAAAAGGCTGCAAAGGGCTTTAAAGGTATATGAAACCCAAATTTTTTTCTTTCATGTTTTGGAAATAGCAGGCAGTTTTCTAATTTACTCCTATTATCAATTTTTCTTCAGTCTCTTTATTTGAAGAAGCAGGAATATAAGCTTAGGAGCCGGGACATTTTTGGTTCAGTACCTGAGTAGGGCTTGGTGATTGGTGGCTACCAAATGACTGGTTTGTGAGGTCTGGAATATGTAATTCCATTGCTCACAGAAATTGGAAATATCACAATTTTGAAACTTAAATGACAATTTACAATTTAAACTTCATCTACCTTTCAAAAAGGCAATTTGACATTTAGGGGCACATTTATATATATATATATATATATATATATATATATTTATATACACGCAAAGAGAAGCACACTCACAGGAACGAACAACCGTCTCAATACCATTGTTAGCCTGTTCTATGGCGATTTACCACCTGGGTGCAGCTTCTTTACTACAGAGTAGAACTTTCCTGTAGTATATCAGTCTGATCCCGCCTATTACGGTCAGTCCAGCGCCAAAATACCAGGCAATTCCTCTCTGAGCATGGAACACAGCAACCCCAGATGATCATTTCGGCCTTCATTGGGGCTCGTCAGTGAGGTGTAGCCATATTCCTCTAAGCACACTGAGCAAAGAGTCCACGTGTAGAAAAACAAATCCTCCCTCCTGGGTCAGCCACCTGGGTGCAGCATTGAGATGAATAAAATATCAGTATTATTTATTTTTTCACACTTTAGAGGATTTTCTATATGCCACTAGGATGTTTCTCGTAATCAGGATATTAAATCATTTGTTATTTGTGTCAGAGGTGCTATCTTACATCAGCTGATAAGTTAACCCCTCTGAATTTGTTATGTGCCAAAGAGAGTTGTGGATCAGACACAAAGTCAGTTTAAACTCAGTAGGCAGGAAATAAGATTCACACATAGATGGTTAGATAAGAATCTAGGAGACAATGTCAATGCTTGGCAAAAGATATGAAACATAACCGCTTTAGCCCTACATACAACCTGGCTGCTAGTTCCAGCAGAAGAGGGTAAACGGTTCCTGCAGCGGTTGGGCTAATCCAGCAGTAGAAGTGTGTCCGTGAGCAGAGATCAGACACAGAGCGTGCCTGTGTGCTGAGAGCGGTAGCGGCTCTTCCCTGAGAGCGGCAACAGCTGATGACGTAGGCGAGTGAGACACAGGCAACGTCTCACTCGATGTAGAGTGCAGAACTGACAGAGAGGAATGAGCGCAGCGTCAGAAAACAACGGAGGTAAGCTTGGAGCCGGATTGGCTCATAGAACACACAATGGGGTTGTGTATTGAAATTATCCAGCAATAAGGAGTGGTAGTTTGGTAAGTTAAATAGGGTAGAGAGGATGTAAGGGGCTAATAGGAAAGAGGCAAAAGAGGATCTGACATAAAAGCAAAGATGATGCACTCTCAGGCTTTTCACAAATAATTGTCAAATTTATTAGATGACGTTTCAGATCTACACAAGACCTTTCATCAGATCAAAACAGTATTAAAGTAACTATTGACAAATATACATTTTACAATAGTGTAAGAAGTACTGGTTGAACGGTTTACAATTACTGAGTTATAACACTCTATTGGGCCAGGGTCGGCTCCAGAACGAATGAAATGGGGGGGCATTTTTTTTTTCACGAGGGGGCACGCATTTAAAAAGCATGTATGAGAGTCAAAATAAGAGCAGACCTACTGTGGCAATCCAGGGGTTACGTTTATCAGATCTCTGGCTGTGCAGGAGTTAGATTTGTTTATATTTCTGGAAGTGCAGCGGTTACATGTGTCATATCTCAAGGAGTATAGGGGTTACATTTATAAGATGTCTGGCAGTGCCGCAGCAGTTACATTTACCAGATTTATGGCAGTGCAGGGGTTACATTTGTCATATCTCAGGAATTTCTCCCACATATGACACAGCCAGTGGACACTGTTTGCATGTGTAGCTCTACCAATGACCCTACTAATGATCAAATAAGCTTTTATGTGACAATAAGTTTGAGTGCCAAGCAGTACATTACTTGTACAGATATTATTAATGATATTTACCAGCACACACACAGTATATACAGTATGTATATACACACAAAATATATATATATATATATATATATATATATATATACACATACATACATATATACACACACATATATATATGTATGTGTGTGTGTATATATATATATATATATATATATATATATATATATATATATATATATACACACACACACACACAAACAATATATATATACACAGTGTGTGTATTGTGTGTATGTATGTGTGTGTGTGTATATATATATATATATATATATATATATATATATATATATATATATATATATATATATATATTAAAACAACCTTGGGGACAAATAGATGTTTTGAAACATGTAAATAATAAACATATTTCACTCATTGTCCCACAGCTACATTTGAAGTGTGTGTATGTGAGCACCTATAATCTGACACACATTTTACACCGATCACTGCAGATAAAGCAGGCACAATGCACACTTGTTTTGTGTGACCTGCAGTGGGGAAACCAAGGAATTCCCATTTGCTTCTTTATCTGTGGCTGCCAGGATATAAAGCACAATAGGGAAGGGATACTACTCTCACACACACATTGGTTATAGGGCTGTGTTTTGCAGACAGATGATGACATCATCAGACAGAGGTCTGATGATGTCATCATCTCACTGCATCTCAGTAGTAAGTGGGCTAGCAGGAGGAGGGGCAGTGCAAGTCCTAGGTTAACTGTGAGAGCACCAGCAGAGAAATGCAACTTTATTTGTTATCTGGTTGTAAATAGAGGAGAGTAAAGAGATTAGCTGGGCCCTCCTAAGTGGTGGATCTCCAGGGTCCAGTGGCTGCAAATGGTTTATGCGACATTTGGGACCCTGGACGTTCCGTCACTTTTAAAATGTAAAAAAAAAAAATTTAAATCACTCCTTTTGCCCTGGGGGGTACAGCATTTCATTTGGGTGGGCATTGCCCCCAATGCCCCCCCTTAGAGCCGAACCTGTCTGGGGCCTATTTATCAAAGGTCTTGCGGACCTGATCCGACAGTGCGGATCTGGTCCGCAAGACCTCGCTGAATGCGGAAAGCAATACGCTCTCCGCATTTAACATTGCACCAGCAGCTCTGGTGCAATGGCCGCCAGCTGGGAGGTGTCAATCAACCTGATCGTATTCGATCGAGTTGATTTCCGGCAATTACTGTCCGCCTCATCAGAGCAGGCGGACAAGGTTATGGAGCAGCGGTCTTTAGACCGCTGCTTCATAACTGCTGTTTCTGGCGAGTCTGAAGACTCGCCAGAAACACGGGCCCACAAGCTCCGTTCGGAGCTTGATAAATGGGCCCCCAAGTGTGTTCTTTGTGGTTTACAATAATACTGCACTAGATTTATTGATGATGTTTATTCCGTTTATCTGTTTAGGCCTTTCAGAAAAATGGATGACAAAGGTTCCCTTCAGTGGGACAAAATAACTGAGCTGGAAAAGGGCAAAATTTACAAACAGGTAAATAAAATGTAAACCGTCTCAACTGAACAGTCACGCGCAGAAATGTAATTGTGTCTGTATTATCAGAAGATTATTTAGGCTTTGCAGTTGATTCAGGAGTTTTCTAAAGTGATAATAAAATGATACATAGATGTTATACCAACAAGGCAACCATACTACTGGTTTTATTAGATGTGATGACCTAGGACCAGTTGTAATGGTCTGTAAAAAAACACATTAAACATTTTTTTATATGCAACAGAAATTAATCACTACAATGCAACATTTCTGCTTACAAGATCAATGTTTTCAAAGTAATTAAAGCAATATTTTTTCTTTTATGATTCAGATAGAGCATGCAATTAAAAGCAACTTTCTAATTTATTTAATATTATAATTTTTTCTTTGTTCTCTTTGTATCTTTATTTGAAAAATAAAGAATGTAAGCTTATGAGATTGTTCATTTTTGGTTCAGCACATGGGTAGTGAATTAGAAAGTTGATTAAAATTGCATGCTTTATCTGAATCATGAAAGAAAAAAGTTGGGTTTCATATCCCATTAAAATGTATCTTTATCTCTCTTTCTGTGGCCAATTAGAAACAAATATAAATGAGCTGCATATATTGGCCAATCACCATGCAGCACATGGCAGGGTTCTGAATACTATAAATTGTTGAGGGGAAGTGAGAAAACAAAGAGTAAGGCTGTTGGATGCCTAAGAGGGCTACAAGATGTTATATGAAATGAGTGGTATGTGTTCATATTTGTTCTACTTATGTTAGCATATTACGGTATATGCAGCAGAATAACTGTCAATAGTATATTGCATGTGTAGTGATGTCGCAAATAATTCGCCGGTGAACATATGCGATTTTTGATCCGCCCCCTATTCGTCATCATTGAGTAATACTTTGACCCTGTACCTCACAGTCAGAAGACACATTCCAGCCAATCAGCAGCAGACACTCCCTCCCAGACCCTCCTACCTCCTGGACAGCATCCATTTTAGATTCATTTGGAAGCTGCATTCTTAGTGAGAGGAGGGACAGTGTAGCTGCTGCTGATTTAATAGGGAAATTGATAGCTAGGCTAGTGTATTCAGTGTCCACTACAGTCCTGAAGGACTCATCTGATCTCTGCTGTAAGGACAGCACCCCAAAAAGCCCTTTTTAGGGCTAGAACATCAGTCTGTTTTTTTTTTCCTGTGTAATATAATTGCAGTTGCCTGCCTGCCAGCGTGTGTGTCAGGCTCACAGCGTATACTGTGCTCACTTGCCCAGTGCCACCACTCATATCTGGTGTAACAGTAGTGTAGATTTAAAAAAAAAAAACTTTTTTGACTGTGTTAAATAATAGCAGTCAGTTTCCTTCACACGTGTGCGTTTCAGTGCCTGCCTGCCTGCCAGGGCACAGTGTCACCCCAGTGCAACTCATATCTGGTGTAACAGTAGTGTAGATTTAAAAAAAAAAAAAACTTTTTTGACTGTGTTAAATAATAGCAGTCAGTTTCCTTCACACGTGTGCGTTTCAGTGGCTGCCTGCCTGCCAGGGCACAGTGTCACCCCAGTGCAACTCATATCTGGTGTAACAGTAGTGTAGATTTAAAAAAAACAACACCTTTTTGACTGTGTTAAATAATAGCAGCCAGTTTCCTTCACACGTGTGCGTTTCAGGGCCTGCCTGCCAGGGCACAGTGTCACCCCAGTGCAACTCATATCTGGTGTAACAGTAGTGTAGATTTAAAAAAAAACACTTTTTTGACTGTGTTAAATAATAGCAGTCAGTTTCCTTCACACGTGTGCGTTTCAGGGCCCGCCTGCCAGGGCACAGTGTCACCCCAGTGCAACTCATATCTGGTGTAACAGTAGTGTAGATTTAAAAAAAACACTTTTTTGACTGTGTTAAATAATAGCAGTCAGTTTCCTTCACACGTGTGCGTTTCAGGGCCTGCCTGCCAGGGCACAGTGTCACCCCAGTGACACTGGGGTGACACTACCTGATCGATATAATATCATACCTGATGTTTTAAAGCACGTTATTCCAAACAATTTAGGAATGTTAGGTGATTTATGCCCTTTATGGCTTAAAACCAGACTCTGCATCAACTATGTAATTTTCCATGGGAGTTTTGCCATGGATCCCCCTCCTGCACGCCACAGTCCAGGTGTTAGTCCCCTTGAAACAACTTTTCCATCACTATTGTGGCCAGAAAGAGTCCCTATGGGTTTTAAAATTCGCCTGCCCATTGAAGTCAATGGCGGTTCGCCCAGTTCGCCGGTTTCGCGAACTTTTGGGGAAGTTCGCGTTCGCTGTTCGCGAACCCAAATTTTTAGGTTCGCGACATCACTATGCATGTGTAAATAGTGCCAGCGACTGCAGTTTTTTTATGCAATCACATACAGGAACTATTGCAGTGGCCATTTATCAAAATACTTACACCATTTAAAAGAACATTAAACACCTCTTGTGTCTGTGCCATGCTTACTAGAGAGTCCAAAAAGCAATTTATGTAACCTGTGAATGCTGTAAAACAAACAGCTGGTTAAAGTGATAGTAAACACTATTTATTTACCATTCCCCAGTTTTGCATAACCAACAATGTTATAGAAATATACTTTTCTTTCCTAAGAAATGGAGAGTCCCCAACGTCATTCAATTACTAATGGGAATATCACTCCTGGCCAGCAGGAAGAGGCAAATAGCATCACAGTAAAGCTATTAAGTGTCACTCCCCTACCCATAATCCCCAGTGATTCTCTTTGCCTCTGTCAATGAGGAGGTGAAGTTTGGTGTCTGAAGAAATGAATTCCTTTTTTGGGTACTTTTTCCTGTAAGCAAGGATTTGGGTTTAGCTGAGTCCACGTCAATCTCTTCAGTAGAGTAGTGATGGCTTTTAAGCAGTTAAGAAGTTGTGAGGTAATCCTTGCTTTGTTTCCTAACACATTGCTGCCCATGGTACAGAAAGCCAGAGTTGGTTACTCTGTTCTTTCTTTTTCTACAGGTCTCTGTAAGGAGTATGTGTCCTATCACGCCTTGTGAGCTCTCTTCCTGCCGTACAGCTAGACTGCATGTAAGTGCTTTTGTCCTCTAGGTCTTGGAGACTTGCACTTCAGAAGAATATGTCATATGCAGTAGATGGGGACATTTTTAAAATCCTTTATACAGGATTTTCTTTGGCATTGGGCAGGCACATTATGTATGTTGAGACGAGGGGGCATATTTATCAAAGTGCGAGCGGACATGATACAATGTAGCGTGTCATGTCCGCAGCACATCGATAAATGCTGACAGCATACGCTGTCGGCATTTATCATTGCACAAGCAGTTTATCAGAACTGCTTGTACAATACCGCACCCTGCAGATTTGCAGGGGGTGTCAATCAATCCGATTGGGTTGATTTCTGTCCGCCGCCTCAGAGCAGGTGGACAAGTTATGGAGCAGTGGTCTCAAGCACCATTCGGAGCTTGATAATTCGGCCCCAAAGGGTTAATCTTCCCTTTATTGGGACTTTTTTCCTCTTTGGGCTAATTTTGTTGAAATACGTTATTAGTATGTGTGTGGCTTATGTTTTATTCAGGGATTTATGTATAAACTTAAAATTTGGCAGTTTGGTTTTCTTTGCTTGCTTAGCTAGAACAGACAAACTGACAGACTGCTTGAGCGTTTGTGTAAATTAAGCTCTGATGTTGTAGGCAGAGGGAAACGCACACCTTTTACTTGCTGCGTAGTTTCCTCTCTCTGCCGGTTATGTGACTTCTTTCTGCTGTTGGATTATTCACGGAGCGGAGCAGTGTCATTGAATTTCAGTCTCTTCAGTGTCAATCTACTATATGATCGTTTTAGAGACTTCTGTCAGCCATATTGTGTATAAGTGTTACTGTAAGGCACCTCAGACTGTCTGAGGTGTAGGAGGCCTGAATGGTTTATTATTTTAAATAATTTTTGCATAATGTTAAGCGGCTGTGGTATTAAAAATTCTTAAAGGTACAGTGTATTTAAAAAATTTCTACAATTTGGGGAATTTTTTATTTAGTATTATTGACATGGACCAAGACTCTGTGTCTTTTGACAAATGCTTGTTATGCCTTAAGGCACAAATTGTTTTGCCTATGCAATTCTGTGCTGCATGCTTAGCTAGAATACTTCAATTTAAAGATAAATTGTTTCCCTCTGAGCCCAATGTCTCTCATGATGATGCTGTTCAGGCAATGCCACAGCTTTCTCCTCAAACGTCCCAAGTCTCTATGGTGTCACATACAGTGCCCTGCAGTTCCTCTCAGCCTCCTAGAGGAGTTTATTTGCCTGCAGGTTTTGCTGCACAGGTATCTTCTGTGGTATCTGTGGCATTATCTTCTTTTCCTATGCTGGGAAAATGCAAGAGGAAAATTAGACATTCAGGTAGTAAGGTCTCTGTTCCACCTACTGCTATGCAGGTTGCCCTCCCTCATAAGTCTGATGAGGAGGATACGTCGGTAGCCTCTGGGGGTGAAATATTAGATTCGGACAGTATGATTCCTTCATCTGATACTGAAAAAGTAAACTTTAGATTTAAGCTTTAACACCTTTGTGTACTGTTAAAAGAGGTATTGGCTACTTTGGACGACTCCGATACTTTGGTCGTTGTCAACCCTAAGAAGTCTAGTAAACTTAATAAATACTATGGTGTTCCTTCCTCTGTGGATGTTTTTCCTGTCCCAGACCGTGTGATGGAGATTATTTCACAGGAATGGGAGAAGCCAGGGATTCATTTCTCCCCATCTCTTATATTTAAAAAGATGTTTTCTTTTGCTGACTCCATTAAAGATTCTTGGTGCACCGTGCCTAAAGTAGAAGGGGCTATTTCTACTCTGGCTAAGAGAACTACGATCCCTATAGAGGATAGCTGCTCCTTTAAGGATCCCATGGACAAAAAGCTGGAAGATTATTTGAAGAAGATGTATGTTCATCAAGGTCTTCAATGGCAACCTGCAGTTTGTATTGCCGCAGTGGTTATCTTATTGGTGTGACGCCTTGTCTGAATCAATTTTAGTAGAGACTCCGTTGGAGGAGATACAAGATAGCATTAAGGCACTCAAACTAGCCAATTCCTTTATTTCTGATGCTAACATGCAAGTTATTAGACTGGGAGCAAAGATGTCTGACTTCTCTGTCTTAGCACGTATTGCATTGTGGCTAAAATCTTGGTCAGCTGATGTTACCTCTAAGTCCCAGCTTCAGTCACTTCCTTACAAGGGTAAGACCTTGTTCTGACCTGGTCTGGCAGAAATAATTTCTGATATTACGGGTGGAAAATGGTCTTTTCTACAGCAAGACAAGAATGTTCTTGTAACTCAAGGGACGTCAAAGTAATGACCTGGTCTGGCAGAAATAATTTCTGATATTACGGGTGGAAAATGGTCTTTTCTACAGCAAGACAAGAATGTTCTTGTAACTCAAGGGACGTCAAAGTAATTTTTGTTCCTTTCGTAACTTCAAAGGTCAAACATCTTCCTCTCCCTCTTCCAAACAGGAGCAGTCCAAGTCTTCTTGGAAGCCCAATCATTCTTGGAATAAAGGGAAGCTATCACAGAAACTCTCAGCTGAGTCTAAGTCAGCATGAAGGGTGAGCGCCCGGTCCGGGATCGGATCAAGTGGGGGGCAGACTTTCCCTGTTTGGTCAAGCGTGGAGACGAGATTTCCCAGATCCTTGGGCTGTGGACATAGTATCTAAGGGTTACAAAATAGAATTCAAAACTTTCCCTCCCTGGGGCAGATTCCACCTCTCACAATTATCTGCAGACCAGGTAAAAAGAGAGGCATTCTTGAACTGCGTTCAGGACCTTTCCTCCCTGGGAGTGATTGTTCCAGTTCCAGTAAGCGAATAGAGTCTAGGATTCTATTCAAATCTGTTCATGGTTCCCAAAAAAAGAGGGAAATTTTCAACCCATTTTAGACCTAAAGTGAGCAGTATGATTTGTTTTGCTTATGAGACTGTTGGACAGCAGCCTCCAAAGAGAATTACAGCTCATTCCACTAGGGCTGTCTTCTCTTCTTGGGCTTTTAGAAATGAAGCTTCTGTGGAACAGATTTGCAAGGCTGCAACTTGGTCCTCTCCGCATACTTTTTCCAAATTTTATACTTTTACCTCGGCTGAGGCCTCTTTTGGGAGAAAGTTTCTTCAAGCGGTGATGCCTTTTGTTTAGGTCTGCCTGTATTGTTCTCCCTCCCTGTTCATTCTGTGTCCTCTAGCTTGGGTATTGGTTCCCACTAGTAATTGAATGATGTAGTGGACTCTCCATATCTTAGGAAAGAAAACTAAAATGATGCTTACCTGGGGGGGCGGAGCCAAGCCGTGCTGGGACATGGCGGTGTTCTAAAAAAGCTCTGTTGCTGTCGTAGCTCAATTTCAGCATAAGGGGCAGGTGGAGGCTCCAATTCGAGTACAATTCCCATATCGGTACTTGGGATATGACACCGAGCTAGATTCGGCTTACTACGGACCCAAAGAGAGCGTACCGCAAAAGAACCCAGGCCGGTCTGATGTACATGCGGCCGCCATCTTGAGGTGCAATACAGAAAAGGGCTTTGCAGATCTGAGGACGTTGCCTGTGCATAGGCGGTTTGATCACACGATCAGTTCAGCAACCGGAGGTCTCACCTACCTGATATCTTGACACGGCCTGTGCAGTCTAGAACGGATGCCGGAGCGGAGCCATTGAGAGAGGGTTGCTGCACCACAAGTCTCTGCGGCCTCTGAGGTAGTGAGATTTACATGTTACCTTAGAGGGATTAATATTAAAGGGGACTTAATTATACCTTGCAAGAGAGAATTGGGTCACTTGGAGGCGAAGATGGTTGTTTAAGCAGTGGAGGTCTGAGGGAGGATTTTGTAATACGGTGCTTTTTGATTTACCAGACATTTCATCTCACGCACCTCAGGCTGTCAGTAGCGGAAAACATATGAAAAGAGAGAGGTGAAGATTTCAGTTATAACTTGTAGGTATTCTAAGGGAGAGATACAATTGGAATACTGAATAATCTGCTACAGGTAATCATTATTGCTGCCTTTAGGGTGCTTACAATGTAAGCTTACATAATAAAGGTACATATACCTAAGCACCAGTGTGTATATGCTTTCCTGGACACAATAACTAAGTCATAGAGCAACGTGAATAAGGACTTCAGAACAAAATACACTGAGGTTAGCTGAGATCTGGGGGCATACCTTTGTGTCTCTGTGGAGCTCACGGATATGTCGCAGCGTAAGGGCCCAAAAATGGATAAACCAGCCAAATCGGCATCAACCACTCCCTCAGTGACTGCTTTTTTCCACACTTCTGAACTAACAGCTCCTGACTTATCCAAATCTAAAGACAAACTTACATCTGACCCTCAGATGGACTCCCTAGCTTTACCCCAAAACACATTACAGATGTTGCATTCACAGCTGGCAGACCTCCCTTCTAAATCTGACCTTGCATCCTTAAAATCTTTTATAAAAGGAGGAAATGAGGGACCTCAAGAAAGATATAACAGATATGGGCTCTAGAATAGAATATCTTGAAGAGGGACAAGAAGCTCCCAATAACCTTGTCAGCTCGAATACTACTCAAATATCAATACAGGATTCTATTATACAAACACTGCAGGAAAAGTTAGAAGACTTAGATAATCGAGGAAGACGTAATAACCTCAGGATAAGAGGTATCCTAGAAGAGATACAACAAGATCAATTAAAACCATATCTAAAAGACTTGTTTGCTTTTTTACTCCCGAGGGCACCCAACCTCCAACCTGAGGATATTGAACGTATACACAGGGCTCTCATATTCAGGGACAATTCTTTACAAATCTATCAGGACTTATGCCCCCAGACCATTCAGAGAAGAAGAGAGGTGAGATGTATCACCAAGACCCTTCAAGAAAATAGTATTTGTTATCGATGGGGTTTTCCTTTCAGTTTAATTGCCACCCACAATGGCTCTCAAGCAATATATAAGGGTTTCCAAGACTTAGACACTTTCTCCAAGAAATTAAACATCAATATTGTCCCACCAGAGGACAATGTATTGGAAGCTCCTCGTCGTTCTGGAGGCAATCACTTGGAGGTCCCCAAAGAACAACGTTCTCAATGGACAAGATCACAACCTAAAAGAAGGAAAACAGGCCCTCCTCCATGAGAGGGCCCCTGCTGATTTTGTGAACTGGACTTTTTTTGTAGGCCCTTATGGGCTTTAATATTAACCTTTATAATGTAGCTTAGCTTGAGGCCTGTATTGCTGATCACATGTGGTCCTTTTCCAGAGGATGCCTGGACGTGAAGGTTGGGTAAGACCCATGAGACTAACATTGCTGTAAAATAATGTATAGACTAACCTGTATAATGCTCTTGGGGTCCCTATCTCATCCCATTCCTCTATGCATGCATAGATGTAGGTTTCTAATAATCATTATACCACTCTACCTAACTTTTAGACTTGTATCTATGACTGGTAATACCCCTGAGCTACGTGACAGTAATGATACTAATGATACTAAATTTAATTGAGACTTTTAAAAGCTCTCTTGTCGGGGGAATTAAGCAAATGATACTCATATACTCTATACAGTTGTCTCTTTCAATTGGGCCAGTCACCTCCCCATTTTGTAGATTAATTTATCTAACTAGAGCAAAAATACGACACCACTTCCCCCCAATTAAGGTGTATAATTCCAAAGATACACTATGTTTTATAACAGTTTTTTGTTTGTGTTTTTTTTTATTTTAAATATTTTTATTGAGGCAAATAATATGACAGTACAAAGCATGGTAACCACAAGCATAGGCCCTTAACCCGTAAGGGCAATTATCAAGAGCATACATCATTGGCAGTACATAAATCATAACAGATCACATTTAGAATCATTAATAAGAACTTACATTTCAAGAACAATCAGTAATCAAAAATAGTGCTGAAATTGTGGTTGTTCCTTTATGGTCCAGAAGCATCAAAACTGGCCTCAGGTTTTTTAGGTATTTAACTTATAGGGCCCTTATTGGGTCCTCAGAGCTATTAATGAACCAATCATAGGGGGGAAGGGAATATATCTACTACCACTAGAAATAAACTCAGCTAATCTCAATTTAGAGGGTATGGGATAGTATATCAATGGCATATTAGTAATAAACACAGTTAAACAAAATCAAGGGTTCATATGGGGTCTAAGCCCCTAGGCTTAACCAGTACGCTATATAAGCAGAGGGGGGAATACTGCTTTAGCAGCACTCTAACAATAACCATAACAAGTATGGCCAATATATAGAAAATCTAGTTGAGTAGTGGCAAAATGATGCTGAGTACATTCATTTAACTAGAGACAGTATTAAACCACAGCTAGATGAAATATATGCTATAAATTCTACCAGCCACTTACATATATTAAATAACTTAAAACAGTTAGATCTACTAGCAAGCGACTTGCCGCTAGGGTAAAGCCTAAGCACCAGACTAGTACTTTCTACTGTTGGGAGTAATAGCAGAATTGCAGTCAGGGTCACATCTATCATTGGGTGTAAAATGTGACAGTATAACTGAGATCTAAGAGTTACCGTAATGATACAAATAGTCTTATATAGAACTTCTAGTTCAGCGACATGGCATAAGCTAGCAACTTTAACTTTAGTAGTCTAAGACATATTGATATCAGTTAGGGACATATGCAAACCGGCAATAAGTATGGGTGAAGTAAGTCGCTATCATAACATGTGCAAGCCACTGTAGCAGTCTGAGGCATATAAATAGACAAAAATGGAGCCTCATATCAAAGTGGTAGTGTAGTGACATAACATAAGTTAGAAACTTTAACAGCCTGAGATATATTAATAAACAAATATTAAGCCTCAAGTCAGAATAGTATGTCAGTAACCTACCATAGCTTACTCTAGTAACTTTAGCAGTCTGGGACCTATTAATAATCATATATTGAGCGTCTGGTTCAACAACATAACAGACACCAGCAGCTGTAGCAATCCAAGACAGAGCCAAAAACTTGAGGCAAATTTAAACAGGTCTGTAACATAGCATACACTAGCAGCTTAAACATTCTGAGAAATATTAATAGGCATATATTAACCCCCGTGTCAGAGTGATATTTCAGCAACAAAACATACGCTGGCAACTTTGGCAGTCTACTTAAATGACACTAACTTTAGTCAGTCTTCTACTCTCCTCCAGTGGCCAAAATAAAAATCTTCAAGTTTACACTCGCTGCAATATAACTCACAAGGTTGCAGCGTTATTCATATAGGGGAGACTTACATATATCAAACCCATTTAAGCTACATCTATACTTAAAAAAAAAGGAAATAGTCTAAAAAATGGGGTTGAAACATAAGCCAGTTCTTAGAGCTAGTGGCCAGCAAAATTCAAACCAAATAAACTGTCCCAGTGTCTCCAAGTAGGCTTCACCTCATAGCCGGTATACTATGCTTTCTCTCTTGAGAGCCCCCAGGGTCGAAAACAAAGGATTGGCACAAAGGACTCTGAGAAGTGTCCCACTCTCTCGGCCGCATTCTTTCCAGATGGTGGCTATGGTGCGTAACGGATGATTTCACTGCCGCAACACCCCTCTCTCCAGTGGTGCTTATCTCCCAGTAAGCAGGCCTCTTCCCAAACTTCCACTCTACCGCAACTGCAACTCCCAGGCCGTGTCGCTCCCGACACAACTCAGCGTAATCACTCCTGAGTTGCGAGTGGTGGGCCATCTCCAAACTTGTGGGAACAACGGTACCTGCTGCACTCAATGACCCAGCTGCAGATCACTGGAGCCAGAAGACCTGTAATTGTCTCGCACATGTGACCGGGACATCTTCTGGGTATTCATCCACTGTCAGAGGATCTCTGTCCGGTGGGCTCACCGCCTCCTGGGCTGGAGGTAGTGGGTTCGGTAAGCTCAAGTGAGGCCTCTTAGGACTTGTAGTTTCGTTGATTTGCTCTGAGGGGCCTCTTGGTGTTAGATGGTAATGTCCCGCCTGTCTGGCTAGCATACAGAGGTTATTACACTCAGTGACCCAAGTCTGTTGTATTTTCTTGTGGGAATCGTTCAGCAGTCTTGTCACGGCTGCAAGTATCTCTTCAGTACCAGACGCCATCTTTAGTAGGTACATTCAGGTGGAAACCGCTTTAAACTCTCCCGTTGTCTATCTTGCATAACAGGGGTGGCTTTGAGTATACTTCAGCAATGCTGGTTTCAAAGGGGTTGTGAGAGGAATCGTATCTGTGTACTTTTAGACCCAAGGGCCTGCAAGGGGGAATATATGCGGCAGCCCTAGCCACGCTGTTCACAATAAGTGTGCGCAGCTCACTTGGAAAACATAGGTCAGGGTGTCAGTTGATCGCTCCTGTACCTCAAATATATTAGGTAAGGGATCTCAGCTTCCTAAAAAAACAGTCTTTGATAGAGTATCTCTTCTTAGTTGCAAATAGAAAGCAAAGTTTATAGAATTCATGCAGGAGCTCCTCCAAAACACATCCTGCCGCTCCAAGCATAGGCTCCGCCCCCCTTTGTTTGTGTTTTTTAATTGTTTTGTTATCAAAGTTTATGTTGTCTCTCTTGTCCTTGTATGATATCATGTCAGAGACTAGAAGTTCTATTTATAATTATGCCAAGTTAGTTGGAATAAGATATGTGCTTAAATTCCACAATGCTGTCAGGTATGAATAATCTTAAAATACTCTCACATAACGTTAAGGGGCTAAATATACCACAGAAAAGATCCATAGCTATTAGGGACTATAAGAGATTTGGATATGATGTAGTAATGCTCCAAGAGACCCATTTTAAGAGAGGTCATGAACCTAAATCCTCTTTTTTGAAATTCGGCCCTGCCTATTGTGCTTCAAACTCCACCAAACATAACGGTGTTTGTATACTGATTAATAAACACACCCCTCTCGAAGTTAGTTCAATCATAAGGGATAGGGAGGGCAGATATTTAATTCTCACAGGGATCTTTCCTCATAAACATATCACAATAGTCAATATCTACGCACCTAGCACAGACTCCCCTAGATTTTTTCACCACATTTGCAAAAGAATTTTAGAGACGTCAAGAGGTAGCTTGATTGTTGGTGGAGACTTCAATATAACATTAGACCCATCTATAGATTGCTCCACTGGGAGATCATCGACCCCTAGTAAAGTTCTCCATCAAATAAGAACATATCTCTCTTCTCTAGCAGTTCATGACACATGGCGCTTAAGCCACCCAAATGATAAAGACTATACTTTTTATTCATATCCTCACCAACATTATTCTAGGATAGACTATTTAATGATTGATGTCACCAGTCTCGCCCAGGTTAGGAGTTCAGATATACACCCTATCATGTGGTCTGACCATGCTATGATTAGTTGTACATTAAACTTCCCAACTGGTACACACTTGCAGCGCACCTGGAGAATAGATGAGACCCTTTTGAAGGATCCAATGATCCGAATCGCAAACATACTAGAGGATTATTTTAAAATAAATGATACCCCTAACATCAGTCCCCAACACATATGGAATGCTCATAAATGTGTTATGCGGGGGGAGTTGATAGCCCTAAAAGCAGCTAGGACAAAACAAAACCAAGTCTACTTGTCATCCCTTTTGGAAGATTTAAATAAATTGCAGGAAATTCACAAGGTTTATCCTAATGATCGCTCTTTACTAGACAGCCTTGAACACAAAAGAAGGCAACTTAATTGTTACTTAGGGACTGAGGCCAAAAGAAATGCTCTGTACCTTAGGAAGAAATTTTATGAGGGTGCTAACAAGCAAGGGAAGATGTTGGCGAGACAGCTTAGAAGGAAAACACTTAGTAGATATATCACACACATTAAAGATGACAAAGGCAAAGACTGGTATACTTCTGCTGACATAGCAGAGAAGTTTAGGGGGTATTATGAATCCTTATATAACTTGAGCCGAGCTGATACATCCCCTATGGATAATGCTATACAGGGGTACCTGTCGCAACTGGGTCTTCCCAAGATTACGTCGGAACAAAAAGACGACTTAGATGCCCCATGCACAACAGCGGAGATTCTTGGTGCTATCAAAACACTAAAGGGAGGGAAGTCCCCAGGTCCTGATGGGTTTGGCAACGACTGCTATATCATTTTTAAGGGCCTTCTGACACCCTATCTCTTACGTTATTTTCATACTATAGATGAGGACTGTAGGTTCCCCCCTGAGGCCCTGCAGGCAAGACTGACCTTGATTCCAAAACCAAATAAATCTAGTTTATATATCTCGAATTATAGACCAATCTCGTTATTAAACTCGAATATTAAAATTTATGCTAAACTTTTGGCGAATCGTTTAAATAGAATATTACCCCAAATTATACATCAGGATCAAGTGGCCTTTGTCCCCTTTCGCGAAGCCAAAGATAACACGGTTCGAAACTTGCATTTGTTGTGGCATGCTAGGTCTAAAAATATCCCTTCAATTTGGCTATCTACAGATGCAGAGAAGGCCTTCGACCGTGTCTGATGGCCTTTTCTAAAGGCCACGCTTGGTTCATTTGGGCTGGGAGATGAGACCGTTCATAAAAATTTTTTGCCCTATATAATAAACCAAGTGCCCAGATAGCTATTAATGGCACTGTTTCAGACCCCCTGCAAATAACAAATGGAACCAGACAGGGCTGTCCCTTGTCCCCCTTATTGTTTACCTGCCTTATAAAGACTCTGGCAACTAAAATCAGATTAAACAAAAATATACAGGGTTTTCGTGTAGGGGGAGAGGTGTACAAGCTATCACTATTCGCAGATGACATTTTGTTTTCTTTAACGGACCCTATTAATTCTATCCCAACCCTATTAAGAGAATTGGAATTATTCAATAGACTTTCAAATTTTAAAATAAATGAAAATAAATCTGAAATGCTAGGGGTTGCTTTAGAACTGCAGATGGAAGCCCTGATCTCTGATAGTTGCTCATTTAAATGGAGTAAAGGTTCCTTAAGATACTTTGGAATACAGCTCGCTCATAATCTGGACTCCCTATTTTCCTCAAATTATGCCCCAATTAAAACAGCCCTAATGAGGGACTTCTCGTCTTGGACGAGGAAGAACCTTTCTTGGTTAGGCAGAGTTCATACAGTTAAAATGAACGCTTTCCCTCGTCTGTTTTACATTATGCATACACTACCTATCCCCATACCTAACAACTATACCCTCCAGATGCAAAGACTATTTGGGTCGTTCATTTGGAATAAACGCCCTCCAAGGATTAGTAAATCTAGAATGTCTCGCTCTGCAGCTCAGGGGGGTTTAGGGGTCCCACATATTGACTCCTACCGTAGATCCATATTCTTACAGAGAACCCTAGATTGGCGAATCCACAGAACACACGAGAGGTGGGTAATTTTAGAAGAGGGGCTAAATAGAGGAATACATCTCCCCACTATTTGCTGGAATCACAATTTTGATTCTATTTGCGGCCAAATTACTAACCCATTCACACGGGAAACACTAAAGGCTTGGGAGTGCACTAATAGTATAAACCCTTATCTGTCCTCCTGCCCCGGCCCCCTAACATCACTTATTCACAATAATGAATTATCTCTCCTATCTCTTAATAGAAGTTGGGTGACGGAGGATACAATAAAAGACACTTCAATTGCTCACCTTACTTTAAACGAGCAGTTGTGCACTCAGGACCAGTCATTCATGGGCTGCAAATTGGTTCTCCTATAGAAGGGTATATCACTATGTGACGACGCATAAACACTACTTAAATCTGACGCGACCATTGACCTTGACTGAAAAACTGTTTTCTTTGGCCCCGCCACTCAGACATAGTCTCTCAAACATATACTGCATAATTACACAACCTCCCCCGGGGGATATGCCACGTTCGATATTTACTTGGGAGGCGAAATTGGGGTTAACAATCACTCCCGGAGTAGCTACCAACATCTTCCAGAATACTAAATCTTGCTCCATATCAGCCGGAATAAAAGAACTAAATTTTAAAATTCTACATTCTTGGTATTTGACCCCAAGGAGGCTTCATAAACTGTTTCCCAAAACTAGTAATACGTGCTGGAGATGTGGTCATGTGGGGAGTGGTATGGGACATATGTGGTGGTGGTGCTCCCAGATAAATTCTTTGTGGAGAAACATAATAACAGAAATAGAGGGTATCTTTCATATAATCCTCCCCTTAGACCCCCTTGTGTGGTTGCTTAATAAATCAATCAAGCTCCCCCAGATGCACTTTAGACCCCTTATGAGAATCATGATAAACAGTGTTAAGGTCTTAGTGGCTCAGAATTGGAAGTCGTCGGAGGTTCCCTCCATAGTGATGTGGCAAAATAAAGTCACTGAGTTAAAGGGACAGTCTAGGCCAAAATAAACTTTCATGTAATTTTAAACAATTTTCCAATTTATTTTTATCACCAATTTTGCTTTGTTCTCTTGGTATTCTTAGTTGAAAGCTTAACCTAGGAGGTTCATATGCTAATTTCTTAGACCTTGAAGCCCACCTCTTTCAGATTGCATTTTAACAGTTTTTCACCACTAGAGGGTGTTAGTTCACGTATTTCATATAGATAACACTGTGCTTGTGCACAAGAAGTTATCTGTGAGCAGGCACTGATTGGCTAGACTGCAAGTCTGTCAAAAGAACTGAAAAAGGGGCAGTTTGCAGAGGCTTAGATACAAGATAATCACAGAGGTTAAAAGTATATTATTATTATAACTGTGTTGGTTATGCAAAACTGGGGAATGGGTAATAAAGGAATTATCTATCTTTTAAAACAATTAAATTCTGGTGTAGACTGTCCCTTTAATTAAGTTGGAGGAATATGGCTCTTATTCTTCAAATAAAAGGGATGGTTTCATTGAACTACAAACTACTTGGGAGCAATATCTTAAAAATGTTTAGGACCTGGTCTCTTTTGTGTTTTGTGATTTGTGTTTAATCTTTTAAACTTAATGTATATCCTAACATGGCCTTTGGATTAATAGAACAATGTTGTTATAGACATCAGGTTACGTTATCATGAGAATGTTTCTGGGCAGTGAGACTTTTATGTTTTATGTTTCATGTTGTGTTAAATAAAATAGTGAAAATCTAGAATCCACGACACATAACAATCTAAGTGGGGATATTTCCATATGTCAGGGTCGGGTGTGAACCGGATCCATATCTAATTTACATTTTCTTTTCCCCTTTTCTTTTTTTTTTTTTTTTTCTGAGATTGTACAAGGAAATTGTCTATGTTTTGTAAATTTTCTTTACTATGTTGTAAAAATCTTGCTGGTTGGATTCTTAATAAAAAGAACTTGAAAAAAAAATAAATGATGCTTACCTGATAAATTTCTTTCTTTCCGGATATGGAGAGTCCACGACCCCACCCTTTATTAAGACAGTTATTTTTTTACTAAACCTCAGGCACCTCTACACTTTTGTGTTATTCCTTTTCCATTTTCCTTTGGTCGAATGACTGGGGCTTATGCGTAGGAGAGTGGCACTTAACAGCTTTGCTGTGGTGCTCTTTGCCTCCTCCTGCTGGCCAGGAGTGATATTCCCACTAGCAATTGAATGACATCATGGACTCTCCATATCCGGAAAGAAAGAAAATGATCAGGTAAGCATACATTTTGTTTTTACCTCTGTAATTACCTTGTATCTAAGCTTCTGCTGACTGCCTCCTTATCTCAGATCTTTTGACAGACTTGCACTTCAGGCAATTAGTGTTCCTTTTTAAATGACTTCACGTGCATGAGCACAGTGTTATCTATATGAAACACATGAACTAATGCCCTCTAGCTGTGAAAACAGTCAAATACATTCAGATGAGAGGCGGCCTTTAAGGGCTTAGAAGTTAGCATACGAGCCTACCTAGGTTTAGCTTTCAACTAAGAATAAAGAGTACAAAGCAAATTTGATGATGAAAGTAAATTAGAAAGTTGTTTAAAATTACATGCCCTATCTAAATCATGAAAGTTTTATTTGGACTTTACTACTATCCCTTTAAGACAATTTGAAATGTGCATGGGTGATTTTCAATTTTAAAGGGATATGAAATCCAAAATTTTTCTTTCACATGCAATTTTTAACATCTTTCTAACTTACAAAAAAAAAATATGCACCTATGCACATTTCACATTGTCTTAACCAGCTATGGGCTAGATTACAAGTGGAGCGCAAATGATTTGGCAAGGATTTTCACAATCGTTTGCGCTCCGTTTAAATTGCACTGATATTACAAGTTAAGCAGCTAAGCAATTTACGCTTGAATCCTTACCGCGATATAAGAGCTATTTTCCGAAAATAGTGTGTCAAAAAACACATAATAAAAACATTACACTCATAAAAACACTGTCTTATAAAAAATATTTGAAAAATATATTGCACACAAAAGTTATAAGGGCTCAAAGATATGAGATCTCAGGTATTAGAAGAAAAAGGCTGCAAAGGACTTTAACACACTGAGATACGTACATACACATGTCAGAAATCCGGTTAATCCTAGGGATAACTGGGTAAAACTGACATTACCCCAGCAGCTGTGGGTAAAGTCTGATGTAAGATCATACATCGAGCTTTATCGTAGGATTGCCCAAACGCTTCTGGATAAAGCCCATGTGCACTATTTTTTTTGCTTCTGCTGGGGGGTTGAAGTGAACCTTGAGAAATTAGGTTTACAAGGAAACCCCCAGGCGGAGGCAAAAAAGATAGTGAAGATGGGGAATTAAAGCGCATTGTATATACTGTATGTGTGGTGATTTGCAAGAACGAAAATACTGCTGTGATTAGCTGTATCCAGAAGTGTTTGGGTAATCCTAGGATTACCCGGGTAAAGCAGGGTTTTACCCACAGCCGCTGGGTAATGTCAGTTTTACCCGAATAATAATAGAATTACACAAAATCTGACTTTACCCGCAATATATATATATATATACAGATGTTCCCTGGAATGTTAATTTATTGCAGAACATTTTTTTTTTAATTTAAAAAAAGTCTACTTAAAACTGTTTTCTCCAACATTGGTGTGTCCGGTCCACGGCGTCATCCTTACTTGTGGGAATATCTCTTCCCCAACAGGAAATGGCAAAGAGTCCCAGCAAAGCTGGCCATATAGTCCCTCCTAGGCTCCGCCCACCCCAGTCATTCTCTTTGCCGTTGCACAGGCAACATCTCCACGGAGATGGTTAAGAGTATGTGGTGTTTAGTTGTAGTTTTTTGTTCTACTATCAAGAGTTTGTTATTTTAAAATAGTGCTCGTATGTACTATTTACTCTGAAACAGAAAGAGATGAAGAATTCTGTTTGTGAGAGGAAGATGATTTTAGCAGACAGTGACTAAAATCCTTTGCTGTTTCCACATAGGACTGTTGAGATGAAGTAACTTCAGTTGGGGGAAACAGTTAGCAGACTTTTCTGCTTAAGGTATGACTAGCCATATTTCTAACAAGACTGTGTAATGCTGGAAGGCTGTCATTTCCCCTCATGGGGACCGGTAAGCCATTTTCTTAGTCTCAAGCAGAATAAAGGGCTTAATATGGGCTATAAAACTGGTAGACACTTTTATGGGCAAAATCGATTGCTTTATTTGGGCATTTTATACATGTTTATGCTGGTATTTCACACTTATAAACTTGGGGAACGTTTTTTAACGTCAGGCACTATGTTAGACACCTTTTCCAGTCAGGAAGGGCCTTCCCAGTTGTAGGCTGAGCCTCATTTTCGCGCCATTACTGCGCAGTTGTTTTTGAGAGCAAGACATGCACATGCATGTGTGAGGACCTGAAAATAGTTGGAAAAGTTCCTAGAAGGCGTCATTTGGTATCGTATTCCCCTCTGGGCTTGGTAGAGTCGCAGCAAAGGCTGTAGCTGGGACTGTAGAGGGGTTAAAACTGTAACCGGCTCCGGTTTCGTTATTTTAAGGGTTAAAGCTCTGAAAATTGGTGTGCAATACTTTTAATGCTTTAAGACACTGTGGTGAAATTTTGGTAAATTTTGAACAATTCCTTCATATTTTTTCACATATTCAGTAATAAAGTGTGCTCTGTTTAAAATTTAAAGAGACAGTAACGGTTTTGTTTTAAAACGGTTTTTGTGTTTTACTGACAAGTTTAAGCCTGTTTAACATGTCTGTGCCTTCAGATAAGCTATGTTCTATATGTATGAAAGTCAATGTGTCTCCCCCTTCTAAATTATGTGATAATTGTGCCAAAGCGTCCAAACAAAGTAAGGACAGTACTGTCACAGATAATGAAGTTGCCCAAGATGATTCATCAGATGAAGGGAGTAGACATGGTTCTACATCATCTCCTTCTGTGTCTACACCAGTTTTGCCCACGCAGGAGGCCCCTAGTACTTCTAGCGCGCCAATGCTTATTACCATGCAACAATTGACGGCTGTAATGGATAACTCCATAGCAAATATTTTATCCAAAATGCCTGCATATCAGAGAAAGCCCGATTGCTCTGTTTTAAACACTGAAGAGCAGGAGGGCGCTGATGATAATTGTTCTGTCATATCCTCACACCAATCTGAAGGGGCCATGAGGGAGGTTTTGTCAGATGGGGAAATTTCAGATTCAGGAAAAATTTCCCAACAGGCTGAACCTGATGTTTAAATTTAAATTAGAACATCTCCGCGCACTGCTAAGGAGGTGTTATCTACTCTGGATGATTGTGACAACCTGGTCATTCCAGAAAAATTATGCAAGATGGACAAGTTCCTAGAGGTTCCGGTGCACCCCGACGCTTTTCCTATACCCAAGCGGGTGGCGGACATAGTGAATAAAGAATGGGAGAAGCCCGGCATACCTTTTGTTCCCCCTCCTATATTTAAGAAATTATTTCCTATGGTCGACCTCAGAAAGGACTTATGGCAGACAGTCCCTAAGGTCGAGGGGGCAGTTTCTACTCTAAACAAGCGCACTACTATTCCTATCGAGGATAATTGTGCTTTCAAAGATCCTATGGATAAAAAATTGGAGTGTTTGCTTAAAAAGATTTTTGTACAGCAAGGTTACCTTCTTCAACCCATTTCGTGCATTGTTCCTGTCACTACAGCAGCGTGGTTCTGGTTCGAGGAACTAGAAAAGTCGCTCAGTAGAGAGACTCCATATGAGGAGGTTATGGACAGAGTTCACGCACTTAAGTTGGCTAACTCTTTTATTTTAGATGCCGCTTTGCAAATAGCTAGATTAGCGGCGAAAAATTCAGGGTTTGCAATTGTGGCGTGCAGAGCGCTTTGGCTAAAGTCTTGGTCAGCGGATGTATCATCCAAGACAAAATTGCTTAATATCCCCTTCAAGGGTAAAACTCTCTTTGGGCCAGAATTGAAAGAGATTATCTCAGATATCACTGGGGGAAAGGGCCACGCCCACAAGATAGGCCTTTCAAAGCCAAGAATAAGTCTTATTTTAGTTCCTTTCGTAATTTCAGGAACGGACCGGACTCTAATTCTGCATCCTCTAAGCAAGAGGGTAATACCTCACAGACCAAACCAGCCTGGAAACCGATGCAAGGCTGGAACAAGGGTAAGCAGGCCAAGAAACCTGCTGCTGCTAACAAAACAGCATGAAGGAGTAGCCCCCGATCCGGGACTGGATCTAGTGGGGGGCAGACTCTCTCTCTTTGCTCAGGCTTGGGCAAGAGATGTTCAGGATCCCTGGACGCTAGAAATAGTTTCTCAGGGTTATCTTCTGGAATTCAAGGAACTACCCCCAAGGGGAAGGTTCCACATGTCTCACTTATCCTCAAACCAAATAAAGAGACAGGCATTCTTACATTGTGTAGAAGACCTGTTAAAGAAGGGAGTGATACACCCAGTTCCAACGGCGGAACAAGGAATGGGATTTTACTCAAATCTGTTTGTAGTTCCCAAAAAAGAGGGAACTTTCAGACCAATCCTGGACTTAAAGATCCTAAACAAATTTCTCAGAGTACCATCGTTCAAGATGGAAACCATTCGAACGATTCTACCCACAATTCAGGAAGGTCAATTTATGACTACCGTGGATCTAAAGGATGCGTATCTACATATCCCTATCCACAAAGAACATCATCAGTTCCTGAGGTTCGCCTTTCTGGACAAACATTACCAGTTTGTGGCCCTCCCATTTGGGTTAGCCACTGCTCCAAGGATTTTCACAAAGGTACTCGGATCCCTTCTAGCGGTTCTAAGACCAAGGGGCATTGCAGTAGTACCGTACTTGGACGACATTCTAGTACAAGCGTCGTCTCTTTCAAAGGCAAAGGCTCACTCAGACATCGTTCTGGCCTTTCTCAGATCTCACGGATGGAAGGTGAACGTAGAAAAAAGTTCCCTGTCTCCGTCGACAAGAGTTCCCTTCTTGGGAACAATAATAGATTCCTTAGAAATGAGGATTTTCTTGACAGAAGTCAGAAAGTCAAAACTTCTAAACGTTTGTCAAGTTCTTCATTCTATTCCTCGTCCTTCCGTTGCTCAGTGCATGGAAGTAGTAGGATTGATGGTTGCAGCAATGAACATAGTTCCTTTTGCGCAAATTCATCTAAGACCATTACAACTGTGCATGCTGAAACAGTGGAATGGGGACTATACAGACTTGTCTCCAGTGATTCAAGTAGATCAGAAGACCAGAGACTCACTCCGTTGGTGGCTAACCCAGGATCACCTATCCCAGGGAATGAGCTTCCGCAGTCCAGAGTGGGTCATCGTCACGACCGACGCCAGCCTAGTGGACTGGGGCGCGGTCTGGGAATCCCTGAAAGCTCAGGGACTGTGGTCTCGGGAAGAGTCTCTTCTCCCGATAAACATTCTGGAACTAAGAGCGATATTCAATGCTCTCAGGGCTTGGCCTCAGCTAGCAAAGGCCAGATTCATAAGATTCCAATCAGACAACATGACGACTGTTGTGTATCTCAATCATCAGGGGGGAACAAGGAGTTCCCTGGCGATGAAAGAAGTGACCAAAATCATACAATGGGCGGAGAATCACTCCTGCCACCTATCTGCGATCCACATTCCAGGTGTGGAAAACTGGGAAGCGGATTATTTGAGTCGTCAGACATTCCATCCGGGGGAGTGGGAACTCCACCCGGAGATCTTTGCCCAGTTGACGCAACTATGGGGCATTCCAGATATGGATCTGATGGCGTCTCGTCAGAACTTCAAGGTTCCTTGCTACGGGTCCAGATCCAGGGATCCCAAGGCGACTCTAGTGGATGCACTAGTAGCGCCTTGGACCTTCAACCTAGCTTATGTGTTTCCACCGTTTCCTCTCATTCCCAGGCTGGTAGCCAGGATCAAACAGGAGAGGGCCTCGGTGATCTTGATAGCTCCTGCGTGGCCACGCAGGACTTGGTATGCAGACCTGGTGAATATGTCATCGGTTCCACCATGGAAGCTACCTTTGAGACAGGACCTTCTTGTTCAGGGTCCATTCGAACATCCAAATCTGGTCTCCCTCCAGCTGACGGCTTGGAGATTGAACGCTTGATTCTATCAAAGCGTGGGTTTTCAGATTCCGTGATAAATACTCTGGTTCAAGCCAGAAAACCGGTAACTAGAAAGATTTACCATAAAATATGGAAAAGATATATCTGCTGGTGTGAATCCAAGGGATTCCCATGGAATAGGATACAGATTCCTAGGATTCTTTCCTTTCTACAAGAAGGTTTGGATAAAGGATTATCTGCGAGTTCTCTAAAGGGACAGATTTCTGCTTTATCTGTCCTACTACACAAACGACTGGCAGTTGTGCCAGATGTTCAAGCATTTGTTCAGGCTTTGGTTAGGATCAAGCCTGTTTACAGACCTTTGACTCCTCCCTGGAGTTTAAATCTAGTTCTTTCGGTTCTTCAAGGGGTTCCGTTTGAACCTTTACATTCCATAGATATTAAGTTGTTATCTTGGAAAGTTTTGTTTTTGGTTGCTATTTCTTCTGCTAGAAGAGTTTCTGAGTTATCTGCTCTACAGTGTACTCCACCCTATATGGTGTTCCATTCAGATAAGGTTGTTTTGCGTACTAAGCCTGGTTTTCTACCAAAGGTTGTTTCCAACAAAAATATTAATCAGGAGATAGTTGTACCTTCTTTGTGTCCGAATCCAGTTTCAAAGAAGGAACGTTTGCTACACAATTTAGATGTAGTCCGTGCTCTAAAATTCTACTTAGGAGCTACAAAAGAGTTCAGACAAACTTCTTCTCTGTTTGTCGTCTATTCTGGTAAAAGGAGAGGTCAAAAAAGCAACTTCTACCTCTCTTTCCTTTTGGCTTAAAAGCATCATCCGATTGGCTTATGAGACTGCCGGACGGCAGCCTCCTGAAAGAATCACAGCTCACTCCACTAGGGCTGTAGCTTCCACATGGGCCTTCAAGAACGAGGCTTCTGTTGATCAGATATGTAAGGCAGCGACTTGGTCTTCACTGCACACTTTTGCCAAATTTTACAAATTTGATACTTTTGCTTCTTCGGAGGCTATTTTTGGGAGAAAGGTTTTGCAAGCCGTGGTGCCTTCCGTTTAGGTAACCTGATTTGCTCCCTCCCTTCATCCGTGTCCTAAAGCTTTGGTATTGGTTCCCACAAGTAAGGATGACGCCGTGGACCGGACACACCAATGTTGGAGAAAACAGAATTTATGCTTACCTGATAAATTACTTTCTACAACAGTGTGTCCGGTCCACGGCCCGCCCTGGTTTTTTAATCAGGTCTGATTAATTATTTTCTCTAACTACAGTCACCACGACACCCTATGGTTTCTCCTATTTTTTCCTCCTTCCGTCGGTCGAATGACTGGGGTGGGCGGAGCCTAGGAGGGACTATATGGCCAGCTTTGCTGGGACTCTTTGCCATTTCCTGTTGGGGAAGAGATATTCCCACAAGTAAGGATGACGCCGTGGACCGGACACACCGTTGGAGAAAGTAATTTATCAGGTAAGCATAAATTCTGTTTTTTGTTTAAAAGATAGATAATCCCTTTATTACAAAATCACTGCTGCCATATAGTGCACTTGCAAGTGTATAACTTTGTAAAAAGTACTCTTGCAAAACTCCTGAGCCTACTTTCAACAAAGAATAGATAGCAAGAGAACAAAGTAAATTTAATAATGGAAGTAATTAGATTGTTTCTTAAATTGTATTCTTTATCTAAATCACGAAAGAGAAAACTTGGGTTGCATTTCCCTTTTCTGGTTTTCTGCATCTTGAAAGAGGGCATTTGTATACTGAATATACCGTATATATATATATATATATATATATATATATATATATATATATACCCCTTCATAGCAAGCCTCTTTAGTACTTAATAGAGCACTCTTGTGCTGGTAAGACCTGCTGCAAACAAAATGCATAGCCGGACACCAGCTTCTGGCAGTGTTCCTGAGGAATCGGTCCATTCCTCATGAACAATGGCCTCCAGTTCAGTAATACTTTTGGGTCTGCGTGCTGCAAGGCCTTCTTCAAATCCCACCTGTGGTTTTCTATGGGGTTCAAGTCAGGTGACTGTGATGGCCAATGTAGAATCTTCCAGGACTTCTTCTGCAACCAAGCCTTGGTGGAATTTAAGGTATGCTTGGGATCATTGTCCTGTTGGAGGGTCCAATGACGCCCAAGCTTCAGCTTCCTCACAGACCGCATGACGTTTTCTCCTATAAATAATCCATCTTGCCTTCCACATGCTGCAGGTTTCCAGTGCCAGAGGATGCAAAGCAGCCCCAGAGCATCGTCGAGCCACCACCATGCTTAACCATAGGCAGAGTGTTTTTTTTTCAGCGTATGCTTCATTCTTCTTCCTACAGACATACGTAGGGCCCAAAAGTTCCAGTTTTGATTCATCGCTCCACAGATTCCCAAAACTTCTGTGCCTTATTTATATGATTTTGAGTATATTGGAGCTGATTTTTCTTCTGCTTTTGGGTCAGTAGTGGTGTACGTCTTCAAGTTCTGGCATGGAAACCTTCTGTGTTTAGTACACGCCTTACTGTGCAAACTAAAACCTCAGTGCCTGTGGCCACCAAGGGGCATATGTATTAAGCACCAAATGTTTCTTATTCTGCACGAGCCTTCTGGCTTGCCGGAAATTTAAATTAAGAAGCAGTCTTAAGACCGCTTCTCCTTAACTTGTCTGTCACCTCTGAGGTGGCGGACAGCAATCATCCCGATCAGATTGGCCGTGAATGTGCAGGGGGGCATTGCACAAGCATTTCACAGCAAATGCTTGTGCAATGTTAAAGGGACAGTCTAGGCCAAAATAAACTTTCATGATTCAGATAGAGCATGTCATTTTAAACAATTTTCCAATTTACTTTTATCACCAATTTTGCTTTGTTCTCTTGGTATTCTTAGTTGAAAGCTTAACCTAGGAGGTTCATATGCTAATTTCTTAGACCTTGAAGCCCAACTCTTTCAGATTGCATTTTAACAGTTTTTCACCACTAGAGGGTGTTAGTTCACATATTTCATATAGCTAACACTGTGCTCGTGCACGTGAAGTAATCTGGGAGCAGGCACTGATTGGCTAGACTGCAAGTCTGTCAAAAGAACTGAAAAAAGGGGCAGTTTGCAGAGGCTTAGATACAAGATAATCACAGAGGTTAAAAGTATATTAATATAACTGTGTTGGTTATGCAACACTGGGAAATGGGTAATAAAGGGATTATCTATCTTTTAAAACAATAAAAATTCTGGTGTAGACTGTCCCTTTAAATTTAGCAATGTCGGGCAGACATGTTTGCCACAGGAAATCATTGAAGCATTTGTTGTGTTGAGCTATTTCAATTGCTTTTGTTTGATTTGTTCATAGCAAACAGCTGAAAGTCTGTACATTTTGACAATAAGCCTGATTTTCAATGTTTTTTTACAACTGTGTGTGTATGTATATATATATATATATATATATATATATATATATATATATATATATATATACACACATACATAATTTATTTATTTCTTTTTTTGTAAAAACTGATGTTCCTGTACAGAAAAGCTAATTAAATAATGAATGTATACTGCAAAGTATTTTTACCTACTAAGTTCAAACATCTTTTCTTTATTAAAGGAAACCTTGAAAAAAAGTATATAAACTAAAAGAACATTAAAATGTTTAAAATATTTATTGTATGAACAAGTCTAAGTTAAAATGTTCATTTTGAAGGCTTTGTTAGTCAATGGCTACACCCACTGCTTTATTGATGAACAGTGTTGTTCATCAATAAAGCCTTACTAGCAAAAAAGCAAAATCCTAACACATTTTAACTGCACTCTTTTACATGCAAAAAATAAATATGTAAATAAAGTAATATTGTGTCCTCCAATCTAACAATGATCTCTTTATCATGTAAGAGATCACTCTGTAATGCTCATTTCCTTCTTAATATGAGGAGAGCCTACGGCATCATTCCTTACTGTTGGGAAATACTGAACCTAGCCACCAGGAGGAGGCAAAGACACCCCAGCCAAAGGCTTAAATACCTCCCCCTACTTCCCTCATATCCCAGTCATTCTTTGCCTTTTGGCACATGAGAAAGTGTCAAAAGATTCAAAGTAGTTCCTTATGAAGAGTATCTACCCTTAGAAATAGGACTGGAGTTTTAAGTAGTCTTGTCAGCCTCTCAGTGAGAGCATTGACGAATGTTAGAGTCTGGAGATGCAGGGAGAGTCTCTCTGTGAACCCATCCAGACCTAAGCAAACAGTGTTGACGAGTTTCTTTGCCTGCCTCCATCACTCGAGTCCATGTCAGGAGCAATGCTACAAGACTGTCAAACTTGAGAGGCTGTGTTTCTGTTACTCGGCATAGATTCCGGTAAGATCGTTTCATTTTTTATACACATATGATAACGCAAGAAGACAGGGTCAGAGTGTGGCTGCTTTTATCTGTATGGAATCAAAGGTTAATATCTCCGGAGGGGGATTATTGAAATGGGGGGATTAATCACCTAATTTTATTTTATTATGATTATGCTGCGACATGTGTGACATGAGGCTCAGGCAGATGTGAGGTGCGCAGTCATCTCCTAATACACATGCAGCTTCCCGTAGCACTCCTAATCCTCCATCTGGAGGGGCCCTTTTACCGCAAGACTTTAAGCCTCAAGCTGCTGAGGAACCAGACTTTAGATTTAGGATTGAACACTTACGCTTTCTGCTAAAGGAAGTTTTGGCTACTTTAGAGGTTCCAGAGCCTAAATTGCCTGAGGATCCTTTGATTCCTAAATTAGATAAGGTCTACGAGGACAGGGTTGTACCACAGACTTTCCAGGTTCCCGTAAAGATGGTGAACATTATTAAGAAAGAATGGGAAAGAATTGGTTCTTTATTTTCCCCTTCTTCCTTTAAAAAATTGTTCCTTGTTCCGGGCTCTCAATTAGTTATGGGGTTCCATCCCCAAGGTGTATGGCGCTATCTCCATGCTTGATAAACGCACTACTAACTCGCTTGAGGATAGTTCGTCAGTTAAAGAGCCCATGGATAAGAAAATAGAAACTCTGTTAAGAATGATGTTTCAACATACGGGATATTTGTTTCAACCGGCAGCGGGTGTTGCTGCAGTTGCTGGAGCAGCTATTTACTGGTGCAAATCATTATCTGAGTTAATCGAAGTGGAGGGTCTCCTCGACGTGATCCAAGAAAGAATTAAGGCTCTAAGGGTGGCTAATTATTTTATTTGTGATGCAAATATGCAGATTATTCACCTGAATGCCAAGGCTTCAGGTTTTTCTGTTCAATTGAGAGTCCGGAACCAGGAACAATTTTTTAAAGGAAGAAGATGGGGAAAATAAAGAACCAACTCTGGCTGAAGTCCTGGTCTGCGGACATAACTTTAAAGTCAAGACTTCTTTCTCTCCCATTTACGGGAAAGATTCTATTTGGTCTGGACTCTATTTGGCCTGGACTCAATTATCTCCATGGTTACTGGAGGCAAAGGTGCCTTTTTACCGCAGGATAAGCCCCAACCCGGCTCTGGATCTTGTAGGGGGCAGACTGTCACTATTTTTGGAAGCTTGGTTTGGGACGTGCAAGACCCGTGGGTACTGGAGGTCATCACTCAGGGATACAAGATAGGTTTCAAGTCTTATCCACCCAGGGGAAGATTCCTCCTTTCAAATTTGTCTTAAAGGCCAGAAAAGAGAGAAGCCTTTTTGGGGTGCATGAGGGATCTCTCCTCCCTAGGAGTCATTGTCCCTTTACCTCTTGCAGAAAGAGGTCTGGGGTACTAGTCAAACCTTTTTGTGGTCCCAAAGAAGGAGGGAACTTTCCGCATGATTCTGGACCTAAAGTGCTTAAACAAATTCCTATCTGTCCCCTCGTTCAAGATGGAGATGATAAGGTACATCCTTCCCTTAGTTCAGGAAGGACAGTTCATCACCACTATAGATCTGAAGGATGCTTACCTTCACGTTCCAATACACAAGGATCACTTCCCGTTCCTAAGGTTTGCGTTCCTGGACCAGCACTTCCAGTTTATTGCGCTTCCGTTTGGTCTAGCTACTGCTCCAAGAGTTTTTATGAAGGTTCTAGGGGCTCCGCTTGCAGTGGCCAGAACCATAGGTATAGCAGTAGTGCCATACTTGGACGATATTCTGGTTCAAGCACCATCCTGTCATCTGGCAAAAGACCTTTCGAAAGCCCTTCTATTTCTTATTCAATCTCATGGATGGAAGATAAACTTAGAAAAAAGTTCTCTTATTCCCAATACCAGGGTGGAAATCCTGGGTACTATAATAGATTCCATATCAATGAGGATATTCCTTACAGACCAGAGACGTTACAAGCTAACTTCCACTTGTCTTGCCCTCCAGATCTCCTTAAGGCCCTCTGTGGCTCGGTGTATGGAGGTGATTGGTCTCATAGTGTCCAGCATGGACCTCATTCCTTTTGCCAGATTCCATCTCAGACCACTTCGGCTGTGCATGCTGAGACAGTGGAATGGCGATCATTCGGATCTGTCTCAACAGATTTCTCTGGACAACCAGTCAAGAGAATCGCTCTCCTGGTGGCTCTGTCCAGATCACCTGTCCCATGGGGCATCCTTCTTGAGACCATCCTGGGAGATTGCTACTACGGATGCAAGTTTCTCAGGATGGGGAACTGTTTGGGGTGCCAGGAAGGCACAGGGCCTATGGACTTGAGAGGAATCCCTCCTCCCGATCAACATTTTGGAACTTTGAGCTTTCTTCAATGCTCTGAAGGCTTGGCTTCTTCTGGGTTCATCCCAGTTTATCAGATTCCAATCAGACAACATGACCTCGGTGGCTTACATCAACCATCAGGGGGGAACGAGGATCTCCGTAGCAATGAGGGAAGTATCTCAGATTCTGGAGTGGGCAGAGGCCCACAACTGCTCGCTGTCAGCGATCCACATTCTTGGTGTGGACAACTGGGAAGCAAATTTCCTCAGCAGACAATCCTTTCACCTGGGGGAATGGTCCCTCCATCCCGAGGTGTTTGTAGAGATTTGCAACAAATGGGGAACGCTGGAGATAGATCTCATGGCGTCCCGGCTCAATTCCAAGCTACCCAGATATGGGTCGCGGTCCAGGGATCCTCAGGCGGAGCTAGTAGATGCATTAGCAGTGCCTTGGAGGTTCAATCTAATTTAAATTTTCCTGCCTTTACCACTTCTCCCTCGTGTAGTGGCCCGCATCAAGCAGGAGCAAGCTTCAGTGATACGGATTGCTCCATCATGGCCACGAAGGATGTGGTTTGCGAACCTGGTGGGGTTCATCAAAAATCTGGATTCTCTGAGGCTGAGTGCGTGGAGATTGAACGCTTAGTCTTAGCCAAGAGAGGTTTCTCTGAGAGGGTTATTGACACTCTAATTCAGGCTCGTAAGCCTGTTACTTGTTGCATCTATCATAAGGTGTTGAGAGTTTACTTATTCTGGTGTGAAGAACATGGTTTTGCCTGGCATAAGGTTAAGGCTGCCAGGATTCTTTCCTTTCTCTAGGAGGGCCTGGAGAAGGGCCTTTCTGCCAGTTCCCTGAGGGGACAGATTTCGGTCCTGTTTTGCTACACAAGAGGCTCGCAGAGCTCCCTGACGTGCAATCCTTCATTAAGGCTCTGATCAGGATGAGACCTGTGTTTAGATCTAACGCTCCACCTTGGAGTTTGAATCTTGTTCTTTAGTTTTTGCAACAGGCTCCGTGTGAGCCTAAACATTTCTCCTATTGTTCCTTGTTCCTTTGGCAGAATGATTGGGATATGAGGGAAGTAGGGGGAGTATTTAAGCCTTTGGCTGGGGTGTCTTTGCCTCCTCCTGGTGGCCAGGTTCAGTATTTCCCAACATTAAGTAATGATGCAGGAAATTAAATTATCAGGTAAGCATAATTTATCTTTTTGGAGGAGAACCAATGATCAGATTCGATTTTAGGAATAGTGATAACGGGTTATACTTTGTCTATGTACATGGTTAACTGTAAGTTTTAGTAACTAATTAACAAAAATGATTGGACGGATACATATTCCAGCCTTGCATATGAGTAAGGCGGCACAAAAAAAATGGATGGATATTTGTATACATGGAGTTTGTGTGCCTTCTAGTCGTTATAGAATTTGTGGGATGCCAAGTCACCCAGAGACCGCCACACACCGCTGTAGTGGATCATGTCCGCCAGACATTGATAAATTGCCGACAACATATGCTGTCAGCATTTAACATTGCAAAAGCAGTTCTGGTGAACTACTTGTGCAATGCCGCCCCCTGCAGATTCGCGGCCAATCGGCCGCTAGCAGGGGGTGTCAATCGACCCGATCGTACACGATCAGGCTGATTGATGTCTGTAGCCTCAGAGGTGGTGTATGAGTTAAGGAGAAGCGGCCTCAGAGGAGGTGTATGAGTTAAGGAGAAGCGGTCTTAAGACTGCTGCTTCTTAACTCCTGTTTTCGGCAAGCATGAAGGCTCGCGCAGAAACAGGGGCATTATGGGCCATTCAGCCCTTAATAAATCGGTCCCATTAACTCAAAACACAGGTGCCAAGTATGGAAAGAGAGAAATAGCTACTTTATATAGTTGTCTTAATTGCCATGTCCCAGGTGGTGTGTGATTGCAGCAGAGCCGAGAGCAAAAACTAATATTAACCTACATCAGGCAGCAAACAAAAATCATAGCTCTGGATCTCAACGTTGCCTTTGCTTTAGCCTTATTCCTGTGATTCTTCAGCATGTTCTGGGTTCGGGTCATTTTCTCTATCTCTATCTCAGTCCTCTATCAAGTGTGAAGTCTCAGGAAATGGGTCTGGATTTCAAGAAATCATTCAACATCTATAAATGTATAGAATGCTTCTTCAATAGAAATATTGTACAAGAGCTTGAATTTGGAGCGTATTGGAAAGTGCTTTCAGAAGAAGCAAATATTTTAAAGGGACATGAATTCCAAACATTTTTCTTTCATGATTTAGGTAGAACATACAATTTTAAAAAACTTTCCAGTTTACATCTAGTATCAAAATTGCACTACTGGTTTCTACCTGAACACATGGGTGAGCCAAAGACAATCAGTATATACAGTATATATGCAGCCACCAATCAGCAGATAGAACCTAGGTTCTTTGCTCCACCTGAACTTTCCTAGAAAAAGCTTTCAGCAAAGGATAACAAGAGAAGGAAGGAAATTAAATAATAGAAGTAAATTAGAAAGTTGTTTAAAATTGTATTATCTGTCTAAATCATGAATGTCTAATTATGACTAATTATTACAGTCCCTTTAAGTCAGGTATGTTAAATAAGACTTTATGTGTCTTTAATTCAAAGCAATATATTTACAGTATTATTAATAAACGTAACAATAGCAGTTTTAATTCGTTTTTTTTTTTTAACAGCCAAAGTTTAGAACACGTTAGCCCTAGAATTTTTTTCTGAAGGTATTTATCATACGTCTTATTAAAAACAAATGGTGACAAGTACCATTAACATTTTTTCACTTCTATGACCCTTGAGTTAGAGGCCTCTGAACTGAGAAGTTTAGGAATTACACTCCAGTTTCTGGCTGCAATTTATAACTGATTATTCAGTCTTCTGAAGGTGTTGGAAAATGCTGTATATTCATGATGTGTTTAAAGCATCATTAGGTGGCCAGCAACAAAGTTGCAGGACAACCTATTGTTATTGTTAGGATTATTATTAGGTGGCCATGCAACGAAGTTGCAGGACAACCTATTGTTATTGTCAGGATTATTATTATTATTATTTTTTTTATTTTTTTTATTATTCCGCCACTTTTTCAATTGCTTATAAAAACAACAGCATAACTCAAAAACTCATGAAACTTAGAACAATGCTAGAGATCTATGCTGTGCATAATCCTGTGCAACATAAATCTTATAGGTCATGTGATCTAGCAGCCGTATTGCTTTTTGCGACAAAATTCGACAACCGCTTGAAAATCTTCTTCTCCAGAACCGCTTATGTTACAGCTGTGAAACTTGCTGTGTGTACTGCTGTACTGACCTAGAATAAATTTTGTTCAACAGAAGTGATTTAGTCACATGATCTAGCTGCCATTTTGAAATGTGCGAAAATCTTTAAACATCTTCTTCTCTGCAACTGCTGAGTGCAATGAAGCGCAATTTTGCTCATGTGCTCCTTGCAAGGTCCTCTACCAAGTTTGTTCAAACTGCGAATTTTCAATAATCAACATGGCTGCTATGAGCTATTCGCCTTTTTATCGCTGTTTAATTGCGTGCATTTGCATTTTATGCATTCTGTTTACACTATTTAACTATATTACAGTGTAGCAGACACATGAGTACACATAGACATGACCCCTAAAGGCAATATTGCTGTAAATATTTGCACTGCGCAGTCGCCTTCGTGAAATAAAACTTTTGCAAATTTTCATAAAACTTTTGCAAATTGTAGAGGTCTATAGTGAGCATTAGTATGTGCAATTTGAAAGCCATACAATGCATAGCTTGGCGGCCATTTTGTTTCGTATCCGCGTTTTTTAAAAACTACAAAAATCTTCTTCTCCGAAACCGCTTATGGCACAGACTTGAAATTTTGTTTACAGAGTTATCTTATGACTAACATTCAGATTTGTTCAAGAGAAGTTGATAGGTCATGTGATTTGGCAGCCATTTTGAATTGTTCAAAAACGTTTAACGATATTTTTAAATTAATAATAAAACAAAAACCGTTTTACAAAAATGCTTTATTTTTGCCATGTTTATTGACATCTATAGTGAGCACTATTGTGCGTAATATGGAGGCTGTATATCTTACGATCGGGCAGCCATCTTGGTTTACGCGAAAATTTCGAAAGTCTATTTTCTCTGCAACTGCTTATGTAAGAACTGTGAAATTTGCTGTACTGTCTTATATTGTGACCTAGATTCACAATTGCTCATTAGGAGAGAATCAGTCACATGATGCGGCAGCAATATCGGTTTTATGTTTATCGTAATTATTTGTAATTCAATACTGCCTCTTTTGAGTCAATTGCTCACAAAACACAAATTACTTATGCTAAACTCTTGAAATCAGGTATGCGGGTACAGACTATTGCAATGCTTTATCTCATGCAATATTGAACTCATAGGTCATAAGGTTACGCAGCCATATTGTTTTTTGCGACAAATTTCGAGAACTGCTTAATAATCTTTAGCCCTGGAACTGCTTATGTTGCAACTTTGAAACTTGCTGTGCTTAGTGCTGCTATGACCTAGTTTTGCCATTGCTCAACAGAAGTGCCTTGGTCACATGATGTAGCAGCCATCTTGCATTTTGCGAAAATCTTTAAACATCTTCTTCTCTTAAACCGCTTAGTGCAATAAAGTGCAATTTTGCACATATGCTCCTTGCAAGGTCCTCTACCAAGTTTGTTAAAATTGCGATTTTTCCATAATGAACATGGCTGCTGTGAGACATTAACCTTTTTATCGCCATTTAAAAGCGTAATTTTGCACTTTATACATTAGTTTTACAATATTTAACAATATTACAGTGTAATAGACACATGATTACACATAGTCATAACCCTTAAAGACAATTTTGCAGTTAAAATTTGCATTGCGCAATCGCCTTTGTGAAATAAAACATTTGCAAATTTTCATGAAACTTCTGCAAATTGTAGAGGTCGTTAGTGAGCATTAGTATGTGCAATTTGAAAGCCATACATTGCATAGCTTGGCGGCCATTTTGTTTCATATGCGCTGTTTTTAAAAGCTACAAAAATCTTCTTCTCCTAAACCGCTTATGGCACAGACTTGAAATTTTGTTTACAGAGTTATGTTATGATTAACATTCAGATTTGTTCAAGAGAAGTTGATAGGTCATGTGGTTTGGCAGCCATTTTGAATTGTTCAAAAACGCTTAACGAAATTTTTAAATTATTAATTAAACAACAACCATTTTACAAAAATGCTTTATTTTTGCAGTGTGTATCGACATCTATAGTGAGAACTATTGTGCATAATATGGAGGCTTTATATTATATGATCTGGCAGCCATTTTGTTTTACGCGAAAATTTCGAAAATCTATTTTCTCTGCAACCACTTATGTTAGAACTGTGAAACTTGCTGTATAACCTTATATTGTGACCTAGATACACAGTTGTTCATGTTGATGGAATTAGTTACAAGCTGTGGCAGCCATATTGATTTACGCGAAAATTTTGAAAATGTGATTTCTTTGCAACCGCTTATGTTAAATCTTTGAAATTTGCTGTATAGCTATATATTGTGACTTAGCAGCTTGTATGCCATTGCAAAGTCGATGCGCATGGCCACCTTTCCGCCGTTTGTTTCAAATGCTTATAATAACCACAGCATAACTCAAAAAATCATGAAATTTGGCACACTGCTAGAGATCTATTCTGTGCATAATCCTGTGCAAAATAAATCTTATAGGTCATGTGATCTAGCAGTCATATTGCTTTTTGCGAAAAATTTTGACAACCGCTTGAAAATCTTCTTCTCCAGAACCGCTTATGTTACAGCTGTGAAACTTGCTGTGTGTACTGCTGTACTGACCTAGAATAAAGTTTGTTCAAGAGAAGTAATTTAGTCACATGATCTAGCTGCCATTTTGAAATGTGCGAAAATCTTTAAACATCTTCTTCTCTGCAACCGCTAAGTGCAATTAAGCGCAATTTTGCACATGTGCTCTTTGCAAGGTCCTCTACCAAGTTTGTTCAAACTGTGAATTTTCCATTATCAACATGGCTGCTATGAGCCATTCGCCTTTTTATCGCTGTTTTATTGCGTAAATTTGGACTTTATGCATTATGTTTACGCTATTTAACTATATTACAGTGTAACAGACACATGAGTACACAGTCATGAATTCTAATGGCAATATTGCACTAAATATGTGCACTGCGCAGTCGCCTTCGTGAAATAAAACATCTGCAAATTTTCATAAAACTTCTGCATATTGTAGAGGTCTATAGTGAGCATTAGTATGTACAATTTGAAAGCCATACAATGCATAGCTTGGCGGCCATTTTGTTTCGTATGCGCTGCTTTAAAAAACTATAAAAATCTTCTTCTCCGAAACTACTTAAGGCACACACTTGAAATTTTGTTTACACAGTTATCTTATGACTAACATTAAGATTTGTTCAAGAGAAGTTGATAGGTCATGTGGTTTGGCAGCCATTTTGAATTGTTCAAAAACACTTAACGATATTTTAAAATTGATAATAAAACAAAAACCGTTTTACAAAAATGCTTTATTTTTGCCACGCTTATTGACATCTATAGCGAGCACTATTGTGCATAATATGGAGGCTGTATATCATATGATCTGGCAGCCATTTTGTTTTATGCGAATATTTCGAAAATCTATTTTCTCTGCAACTGCTTATGTTAGAACTGTGAAACTTGCTGTATAACCTTATATATATATATATATATATATATATATATATATATATATAGTTGTTCATGTTAAAGGCATTGGTCACAAGCTGTGGCAGCCATATTGGTTTACGCGAACATTTTGAAAACGTGTTTTCTTTCCAACCGCTTATGATAAAGCTGTGAAATTTGCTGTAAAACAAAATCTTGTGACCTAGAGTTACATCTGATCGTGATGAAAGTATTGATCATATGGTGGGGCAGTTATCTTAAAAAACGCAAAAATTTCAAAAATGTGTTTTCTTTCCAACTGCTAATGTTAGAATTGTAAAATCTTCTATAAAGCTTTATATTGTGACTTAGCTGCTTTTATGCCATTGCAATGTCGATGCGCATGGCCACCTCTATCGCTGCTTGCAGCTATATTTATTATTATTCTTTTTATTCCGCCAAGCTTTTTATACAATTACCCATAACTGCTTAACTGCTTGTGCAAAGCTCTTGAAATCAGGTATGCTGCTACATCCTATTGCTCTGCTACATCTCATGCAAAATTGAACTCATAGGTCACATGCTCTGACAGCCATATTGCTTTTTGCAACAAATTTCGACAAACGCTTAAAAATCTTTAGCTCTGGAACCGCTTATGTTACAACTTTGAAACTTGCTGTGCTTAGTGCTACTATGACCTAGATTTGCTGTTGTTCAAGAAAAGTGCCTCGGTCACTTGATGTGGCAGCCATCTTGCATTTTGCGAAAATCTTCAAACATCTTCTCTTAAACCTCTTAGTGCAATGATGCACAATTTTGCACAAATGCTCCTTGCAACGACCTCTACCAAGTTTGTTCAAACTGTGATTTTTCCATAATCAACATGGCTGCCGTGAGACATTAACCTTTTTATCGACATTTAATTGCGTAAATTTGCACTTTATACATTAGTTTTTCAATATTTAACAATATTACAGTGTAATAGACACATGATTACACATAGTCATAACCCTTAAAGACAATATTGCAGTTAAAATTCGCACTGCGCAGTCGCCTTCATGAAATAAAACATTTGCAAATTTTCATGAAACTTCTAAAAAGTGTAGAGGTCTATGGTGAGCATTAGTATGTGCAATTCGAAAGCCATACATTGCACAGTGTGGCGGCCATTTTGTTTCGTATACGCTGTTTTTAAAAACTACAAAAATCTTCTTCTCCGAAACCGATTATGAGACAGACGTGAAACTTGGTTTGTAGAGTTATCTTATGACCAATATTCAGATTTGTTCAAGAGAAGTCAATTGGTCATGTGGTTTGGCAGCCATTTTGAATTGTTCAAAATTGCTTAACGATATATTTATATTAATAATAAAACTAAAACCGTCTTACAAAAATGCTTTATTTTTGCCATGCTTATTGACATCTATAGTGATCACTATTATGCGTAATATGGAGGCTGTATATCTTACGATCGGGCAGCCATCTTTGTTTACGTGAAAATACCGAAAGTCTATTTTCTTTGCAACCGCTTATGTAAGAACTGTGAAATTTGCTGTACAGTCTTATATTGTGACCTAGATTCACAATTGCTCATTAGGAGTGAATCAGTCACATGATGCGGTAGCAATAACAGTTTTAAGTTTATGGTATTTATTTGTAATTCAATACTGCCTCTTTTGAGTCAATTGCTCACAAAACATAAATTACTTATGCTAAACTCTTGTAATCAGGCATGCTGATTTAGCCTATTGCAATGCTACATCTCATGCAATATTGAACTCATAGGTCATAAGGTTATGCAGCCATATTGTTTTTTGCGACAAATTTCGAGAACTGCTTAATAATCTTTAGCTCTGGAACTGCTTATGTTGCAACTTTGAAACTTGCTCTGCTTAGTGCTGCTATTACCTAGATTTGCCATTGCTCAACAGAAGTGCCTTGGTCACATGATGTAGCAACCATCTTGCATTTTGCAAAAATATTTAAACATTTTCTTCTCTTAAATCGCTTAGTGCAATAAAATGCAATTTTGCACGTATGCTCCTTGCAAGGTCCTCTACCAAGATTGTTAAAACTGCGAATTTTCCATAATCAACATGGCCGCTATGAGCCATTCGCTTTTTTATCGCTGTTTAATTGCGTAAATTTGCACTTTATGCATTATGTTTACACTATTTAACTATATTACAGTGTAGCAGACACATTATTACAAATAGTCATGACCCCTAAAGGCAATATTGCAGTCAAAATTTTCTCTGTGCAGTCGCCTTCATGAAATAAAACATTTGCAAATTTTCATGAAACTTCTGCAAATTGTAGAGGTCTATAATGAGCATTAGTATGGCCATTTTGTTTCGTATGCTCTGTTTTTAAAAACTAAAAAAATCTTCTTCTCCGAAACCGCTTATGGCACAGACTTGAAATTTTGTTTATAGAGTTATCTTATGACTAACATTCAGATTTGTTCAAGAGAAGTTTATAGGTCTTGTGGTTTGGCAGCCATTTTGAATTGCTCAAAAACACTTAACTATATTTTTAAATTATTAATAAAACAAAAACAACTTTACAAAAATGCTTTATTTTTGCCCTGTTTGTTGACATCTATGGTGAGAATTATTGTGCATAATATGGAGGCTGTATATCATATGATCTGGCAGCCATTTTGTTTTATGCGAATATTTCAAAAATCTATTTTCTTTGCAAACGCTTATGTTAGAACTTTAAAACTTGCTGTGTAATCTTATAGTGTGACCTAGAGACACAGATGTTCTTTTTGAAGGAATTGGTCACAAGCTATGGCAGTCATATTGGTTTACGCGAAAATTTCGAAAATGTGTTTTCTTTGCAACCGCTTAAGTTAAAGCTGTGAAATTTGCTTTATAGCTATATGATGTTACTTAGCAGCTTGTATGCCATTGCAAAGGCGATGCGCTTGGCCACCTCAATTGCTGCTTGCAGCTATATTTAATCTTTTGTTTATTTTTTAGTGAACCCCTTCATTATTCATTTGCCTCTTATTATTTGTAGTACATTTTTACTTTTGTTGTTATTGCTAATTTAAGATTTTTACTGGAAATTGTGTTGTAAGTCCTTGCGTAATCTTCACTTTAGGGCAACCCATTCTGGAGTCATAGTAATGCGTGTATTATTATTTTATTATTATTATCGGTTATTTGTAGAGCGCCAACAGATTCCGCAGCGCTATGTGTAAAATGATTTAAACAATTTGTGATCTCATATTAGGGTTTTTGTGTTTGCGCATTTGTGTCTATGGTGTAGGGGGCTGTTTATAGGTAATAGCATCTCCTTTGGAGCCCCCTATTGCTGTACAATGTAGATGAATGCTAATATGTGTAGCAATTATCTACCAATATGAACGACATGAGACTGGCTCCCTCTTCCCAAAAAGCTGTTCTGTAGGAGGCACTGAAAAATGGCATTATGGCAATCACCTGCATATTAGAGGGCATGTGACCCCTCATTCAAAAGAGAGAATTGCTGTGTCTCATATGAGGTGTCTTGCGTTTGTCTAATAATTCAAGGCAGAAGATAAAAATGGTGTATTTTGCCGTGCATTCCTTGTGGTTAGTGTTGTAGATGGTAACCATTGCTCACTGGGGTTACCTGTATCCTAAGGGGGCAGGGAACCCTCATTTTATCAAAGGGTCTACATCTTTTTTTTAAATGTGTTTCATGTCTGTCTAGGTGACAAAAAAGTGAGACGGGTTTGATGAGGCCCCCACCTCCTCAACAGAATCTCCCTGATGCTAAGTGTTACAGATAATCAGCACCTTCCTTTTGGGAATAATGGCAATAACTGCAGAATGTTAGGCTAAGGCTCGGATGTTCTGTAATCCCTTGCAAATGTTTGAATGCTTAAGAGCAGCTGGGTATGGAGCCAGGATGATTCACTTGCCTGATCATCATCTTTTTGTGATGGTGGAGGGGTTAATGCCTTCTATATAAGTGATGGGGATTTATTTGTTATGCATTATTGCTCAGAGCACTTTTAATATTGCCTTTTCTACTTTAACCATGAGATAAGCAATCCAGATATTGTATCAAAAGTCTGTCTGTATTCACAGATTTAGCTTCTTGTGGATGCTAAAAGCAAAAGTTTACATATTCAGATTAGAAAAAAGAATTAGTTAAACAAATAGCCTTTATTTAGCATATGTTTCAAATTCACTTGTCGATACTTACTGTGTTCTAGCTACAATTTGTTCTAGCCTATAAAGAAATTTAAAGGGACACTCAATTATTGGATCGCATCTGGGGGGCGTCCCTACAATCCTAGGAATGCCCTCCAGACCGCGATTAAATCCTTGAAGCACAGAAGGCTTCAGGACAGCCGTTAGCTATGACGTTCTATTCCGTCATAACGACTTTAAAGCCCAGTCTAATTATGACGGAATAGAACGTCATAACGGCTTTAAAAGGTTAAACAACTTTCCAATTTACTTCCATTTACAAAATGTGCACATTTTTTTAATATTTACAATTTTGAGTCACCAGCTGCTACTGAGCATGTAAACATCTAAAGGATACAAGCTCCCAAAGTGAGATCCCTAAAAACTCTAAGCGAATAGCTATATATATATAGAAGGAGGGAGCGCCAAACATAGGCTAAAGTATCTAAATATATTAAAAACTGTGATTACGTATATAGCGACACGTTTTCTGCCCCAAACCGGGCCTTTCTCAAGATGTCAACTGCTAGTAATAACATGGCTTAAATAGCCTGTAATTACCATTCAGAATGGAGGCAGTTTCCCGCCTCAGATTGCCATTTCATGTGTCATGAAAATCCTATAATGCCCTTAGACAAAATGGTGACCGTTGATGCTTATAACTGGGTTACTTCCAGTATTGGACATATTGTTACAAACCGATTCCCCTTTGTGATTACATTTTAAAACCAAAGCTACAAATCTTTGTGATGTAAATTGTTCATAATGTTCATTGTCACTAAATGCAACACAAGCATCAAGATCATTGATCCATATTCGGATATTAGATTCTATAAGAGACATTACGTCACTTCTGGGTGACGCATCACTTCTGGTTTGCCAGATTGTTATTTCCGGTTCAGCTATGTCATCGTAGCCGGTGGTGTGTTGGAATTCTGGGAAATGGAGTTTTCATGAATGATTATTTATTAGAGGTGTTATTAGAAAATTGACTAGTTGTCAATATACATATGTATATATATTAAAGGCTAATATTCATTATCAGTATACTAGAGTCTAGAATACAGATAGTTATGTTCACTCTAGTATTAAGGATTCTCCATATCGGTGGGAAGAATTAATCTATATGTACCACTAATACAATTAATAATAAATTATATAAAGTATTATACCGAAATACAGTAATATATGGCAATGTTTTGTAAAATAAGAACAATAAGACATAATACAATTATTAAAATTATAAAAATTAATACAATTACAAAAATTGATACAATTCTAAAAACAGATATCATTTATAAAAATAGATGATATTATAAAAATAGATATTATAAAAACGGTACAACTTTAAAAACATATTACATAAAATATATTTAATAAAAAAAAATTAATAAAATACATTTGGATAAAGTGCAAACTAAGCAGTGGGGGAGGTGTCATATTATATTGCTGAATTTTAGATTATATAAAATGGACAATTAGCCATAACTTAATTAAAAATATATGTAACTTATAAATAACTTAGTTAAAAAGATAACAGTTATAAAGATGAAAAACTTCAAAATCAGCATTAAGGCCCTGTGGGTTTATACTATCTATGTAAAAGATCCATTTTGCCTCAGCTTGCAGCAGTCTTTTACCATAATCTCCCCCTCTCCATTATTTTGGTACTTTACATATAGCCATATATTTGAGACTTGTATTTTTGCCTCCATGTTTATCGTGAAAATGTTTATATAGTGGGACATCATCTCTACTATGTTTAATGGCTAATAGGTGTTCCCTAATCCTGTCTTTGACACTCCGTGTTGTCTGTCCAACATATGGGAGGCCACAACCACATTCTATCAGGTAAATTACCCCCTTATCCTGAAAGGGAATGATAATCTTGAAAACCTCTTTGCTAATATTTTATTTAAATGTGTCACCCTTGACACCATGCTGACATGCTTTACAACATCCACAGGGGAAAAAGCCTTTTAGTCTCTCCCCTTTGATATTATTTTGTAGACTTGGTGCTAGCATTGTTTTGAAGTTTTCAGATTTGCAGTAAATAAATTTAGGGACATTTGCTTAGATTTTCACCTATTATATTGTCTTGTTTCAATAAGTACCAATTATTCTTAACTATGCGTTCAATTAGAATGCAATTTTCACTGTATTTTGTAATCAGTGTCACAACAATCTCATTTCCATTTATTCTTCTTTTTGTTTTTATAGACCAAAAGAGATTCTCTGTCTATTGTGTTGACAGTTTTAATGGTATTCTCCAGCACATCTTCTGAATATCCTTTTTCCAAAAATCTATTTTTTAAAAGGCTCGACTGTTCCAAACACTTTCCTGCTTTTGAACAATTTTTCTTAACTCTTAATAATTGTCCCTTTGGTATATTAGATTTCCAAGTGTGATGATGGCAGCTTGATTGGTGAATATAATTAATACAGTCGACTTTTTAAAAAAGGTGGAGGTTTCAATTTTACCATTTTCTATCGCTATAAAAACGTTTAAAAATGCTATGTTAGTATGGCTGAATTCATAGGTGAACTTGAGGTTTTGTTCGTTTTTGTTCATCACCTCTATTGTAAATTTTAAGTCTTCCTCTGTACCTTGCCGTATCATGAAAATATCATCAATATATCGATGATAGAGGACCAGATTCATGCTACCTGGGCAGGAGTCCCAAAATTTGGTCTCCCATTTACCCTTATATAAGTTCGCATAGCTAGGCGTGAATCTGGTCCCCATCGCCGTACAGCATAGTTGTTTATAAAACTTATTATCAAAATTAAAATAGTTATAGGTTAAAATGTATAAAATACCTTCCATAGTAAAATCTATTTGTTCCTCTGCCATTGTATTATCTTTGTTAAGAAAATATTACACAGCCTCTATCCCTTCTTTGTGGGGTATAATCGTATATAGGGGCGTCAAATCACCATTTATCATTGCACAAGCAGTTCTGGTGAACTGCTTGTGCAATACCGCCCCCTGCAGATTCGCGGCCAATAAGGCCACTATCAGGGGGTGTCAATCAACCCGATTATATGCGATCGGGTGGATTGCTGTCTGCCGCCTCAGAGGTAGCGGATGAGTTAAGGAGCAGCGGTCTTTACTCCTGTTTCCTGCGAGCCTGAAGGTTCACATGGAAACAGATGCATAAAGATGCATTCGACCGTTAATAAATCAGCCCCTAAGAGTTATTGCATTGTCTTGTTATCATGCATTTCTTTATTCTGCAAATCTACTGTATTTACTGGTCCTTTAATGCATGGTAGGTTACTTTGACCCATTATGGAATCTTCCAATAAAATATATACCCATTTTCCCGGTAATAAGTCTTCCTTGCAGTGTCCATGATTAAATGGAATGCAAATGATTAAATAAAATGCTAATAAAATAGGGTTACTATAAATTTTGTATAGACTTTATGTTTAAAAAATAATAATGCTGCCTTTTTAACACAATTGAAATAGTAAAGTTTGTCATTATGATATGCCAGGACTTAATATTCCACTTGCATGTCCCTTTAAACAGAAAATAAAGGCAAAACTGACTTTCGTGATTCAGGTAGAGCAGCAGTTTTAAGAGACTGTCCAATTTACGCCCATTATTAAATTGTTCACGGTCTTTTTATATACACACTTTTTGTTCACAGTGTTTGTGTAAATTAGTCTGTGATTGGCTGATAATTGTCACATGATACGAGGGGTGGTAAATTTAAATACAATTTGAAATGTTTCAGAAAAAAATCTATTGCTCATTTGAAGTGTCATTGCATTGTCTTTTTATTATGCATTTACAGATTATTCAACTCTACTGTATTTAATTTGTCCTTTAACTTCAGAAAATACAGACTATGCTTGTAAATATATTTGAATTTCTTCTATAACTAAATAAAAATATAGATGTGTTAGAGATTTACATAATATGACTTCACAATTCAATTTTTGTTTTTTAGGGAAACCTGTATGATTTCCTACGATTAACAGGCTGGAGAGGATCCCACGTACTTTACTTTGGTGACCATCTATATAGTGACTTAGCTGTAAGTATAGTCATTTTCTACTTCACTTCAAATTACATATTTCCTTTTGTTGTACAGAGATAATTTGTATATACAGGATAAAAAAATGCAAAAGTATACAACGAAAACAGAAGTGTTGGGTCATAAATCATTTAGTGAAGAGAACATGATTAAATCTAGACATGTGCGTTTTGTTCCGAATCGAAATTCGTCCAAATTCGCCAAATTCAGAGATTCGAATCTAATTTCCGAATTACCCTAGCAACGAAACTAAACTAATCCGAATGCTTTTGTAACTAATAAATCGGAATTAGTTTGGATTTATTAGTTACATTCGAATAGCCATGGACTAATCACAATTTAGTATATAAATTAAATTTAGTGAGATTTAATGAGATAGAACAGTGAAATAATTCCATTTGTGTAACTTGGAACCATCTGAATCAACATAACTCATACCGAACTTCCGTATTTACTAATCAAATCCGAAAAGAATACATCTGAATTTATTTGAATCCTAATGAACCCGAAACGAATACATTCGAATGTATCTGAATATGAATCAATCCGAAACAAAATTAGAAAAAATCCAAATCGGTCCGAAATGAACCAAAACAATTTTTTCCGCTGTGCACGTCAGAAGTATCTGCTTTTTCATGGTCATTAATTTTATAGGCTTGATCCACTTGAGAAATAAAGACAACTATCTTATTGTAAAGTATGAGGATGTTGTATATTTTGTGATAGTGGTAGACCTATATCATAATAAAAAATAAATGTTTTAAATGTATAAAACATAGAGAAGAATTTGAGAGAGAGATAGATGGTCCTTTTGTATGGCTGATGCAATAGGCAAAATCTTCAAAATGTGGATAGATGAATATTATTAGAGAGAAGCATAGTAAGAAGGGTTATAAAATATTAGATAGATCAGAGAAATAATAAAGTATTAGATATACAGCTGTCATGATGTACCCAATACAAAACTCCACCAGTTAGATAATTATTTTGCTTATTGCTGTGCGCATCGCTGGCTCGGTTTGTTTCGTGGGGAGTCTTCAACTATTACTATCTGTGGCAGAAACCAGAACCTGTACCCATCAGCAGTTTGGAGAGGTGCCTGGTAACAGATTAGTAGTTTAGATTCATGGTGCAGCTGCTGGTGACTCCTCTCTTTGGGCAAGATTACAAGTCGTACGTCAAATCAGTTGCAAAAACGCGATTATGGCTTTTTCTCATTTGGGGTTGCGCAGGTATTACAAGTTGCAAAATAACTTATTGTGTGCGCTCATTAAATTGCGCAATGCAAACTGCGAAATCACGTGCGTGTTCACATATTCCCCTTAGAAGTCAATGGAGAAGACAAATAGACGTATTCTCCTTGAAAAGTGTACATGAAAATATGAATATTTCATATTGCAAGGTTGTTTTGTTAGCGGAAAATGTTCTATTTATTTCTAAATAAATATTTCTGTATATATGTGATCATTTTCGGACAGATATATCTATTTATAGTGATATATATATATATATATATATATATATATGTATGTAAATATCTCACACGCGGAAAACTCATAACGTGCTACTTGTAATCTTGCTGTTTGAGTGGCAAGAAGAAGTCGAATGTAAGTTGATACAACACCCAGCTCCCTATGAACTGCTGTCTCCATCTGTGCAATTGTGGTTTATCCACAGAGTGGTGCTTTTAGCAGCCTGGACCAGAAGAGGGGTAGATGTGATAATTGAGTTGGGGGCTGTTTAACTGGGTTGGCTGAGTGTCAGTGAAGCCCATTCGCATTTATCAGAATTACTGAAGTGCGTTGTATAGCTTTTTTGTGTGGTTTCCAAATCTAAGCTCATTTCAGTAAATTGAAAATTGTTCAAATAACCCATTTATCTTAAGCTTTTCAAATGCATTTGTGCTGTGATAAAATCCTACACCATGCAAGGGTACAATGCATTATATACTCCACCCCTTGTTCTAAAGCTGTTTAGTTCTCTGCGGTCATTGCATTTACCCAAAAGTTTCAGTGTTTTTTTATCTTAAATCCTTCCTTGTTTTTTTTCAGTAGAAACTTTAAATTTGCAGGAATATGCAAATACAGGGGGAAAACTTTATGAAATTCAAAAAAGTCACTTATGTCTGTCATTTTCTTTAGAGTTTCCTAAATTTGTCAAATAATTTCAATTACACATTTTATGGTTCTACTCTTAGCATCAGTTCACCTTCCAAAATACCAATACTTAGTAGTCTATACCTACCTCCTTTATGGCTATACCAGCTGCCACTCTATTGGAAATCTTTCCACAAAGTGTGTCTGTGGAAAATTTGTGCCCATTCAACCAAAAGAGCAGTTGTGAGGTCAGGCATTAATGTTGGATGAGAAGGTCTGGCTCTAGTTCAACCCAGAGGTGTTTAGTGGGGTTGAGTTTGGGGCTCTGCACAGGCCACCTGATTTCATCCACACCAAACTCATCAAACCAAGTCTTAGCGCTTGCTTTGTGCACAGGGGATCACTTTTAAAGGATCAAAGTTGGAAGCACCAGTTGTCTAAAATGTCTTTGTATTCTGTAGCATTAAGAGAGCCGTTCACTGGAAATAAGGGGCCAAGCCCAAAGCCTAAACAGCTCCAGATCCTTATCCCTCTTCCACCAAACTTTACAGTAGGCACTATGCATTCCTGTAGCTAGCATTCTTCTGGCATCTGCCACACCCAGATTCTTTCCATCAGTCTGCCAGATAGTAAAGTGTGATCCATCGCTCCAGAGAACATGTTTGCACTGCCCCAGTAACTGCTCCCCAAACAACACCCTAGAATGGCCACCTCTCCCCCGGGATCACCCCGAAACCGTTACCTAGGTATTGTAGGGTCTCTATGGAACTATGGCTCCTATGGGGGCGCAAGTCTGTCTGGAGGGGCGGCAATGATGGGAGATCTGGGGATCATATAAGGCTCTTATCAAGATGGCCAGTGTGTATATAAGCAGTGTGTTTTTCCCAATAAAGTCGATTTGTGTTTCAGCTGAATACTGGCCTTGTCTGGTTATTTGGGTGGACTCTTGCTAGAATCACTTTTCTCTGCTCTATACCTGCAAGTTCCAGGTACAAAAAGGACCCTTTTGGCGAAGTTTCCCAGCCGTGTGTCTGTCACACCTCTTCATTGAATTGTTGATCAAATGACCCTTTAAATTTGAAACTTTGTATGACTTGTAGAACCAATATAGGGGCTATAAATAGAGCAGTAGATGAAGGATAATCAAGTTGAAACAGCTGTGGTGGGAAGAGCTATGTGATGAATGAATTACTTCAGTGATAAAAATTCTATTAAGGTTTTCAGTAGCAGAAGCGGCACATAATGAGTTGTGTGAGCCATAAGTTACATGAGTTGTGAGTTTATCCGCTTATTTTATAGAAATCTCTGTGAGATAAAACTACCTAATAAAGGGATATGAAACCCAAACATTGTCTTTTGTGATTCAGACAGAACAGACTATTTTAAAAAAAAATCCAATTTACTTCTACTATCAAATTTGCTTCCTTGCCATGATGTGTTAAAGAGATACCTAGGTAGACATCTGGAGCACTACATTGCAGAAAATAATGCTGCCATCTAGTGCTCTTGTAAATTAATAACAAGTAAATTGGAATGTTGTTTAAAATTGTAAGCGCTATCTAAATCATGACAGAGGAATTCTGATTTTCATGTCCCTTTTATTTAATTTCATATACATCTCTGATCTCTGGCTGTTTGGGCTTTGAAGTTATGTTTTGTCTGTCAAATCATTTAAAGGGACATCATACTCATATGCTAAATCACTTGAAAGTGATTGCAGTATTACTGGAAAAAGCTGACAAGAAAATATATCACCTTGTTATGAATATTATCTTTATCTATAAAAGTTTATGTGAACTGGTTTATAGGAGTAATGTGTGTAATTGAATGAAACACTTTCTTATAATTTGTTAAAGATAATAAACACAAAACCTGAATCCTTTTAGTTGTTAGAAGCGTATTAGACAGACACCAGATGAATAAACAAAAATAGCTTTATTAAAAGATCTGGATTGGAAAATAATCAGGGTTTGATGGTAGCAAAGCAATCAAAATACATACAAGGAAATAAACTATAATCCAAAAATAATTGATTAAAGCAAATACGTAATCACTCCAACTAGCATGAAAAACAGAATTGAAACAGAAATGAAACTATAGAGATAATTAAATCATACATTCAATATAACACAAAAATTGGGTCGATATTAGTAACTAAATATTTGGTACATAAACCCTTCAAAGTAATTGCAAAGAATCAGGTAAACTAATAATTATGACAAACAGTCAGATAACAATTTATCACAATTTCTAATTCACCCAGCATTATTGTCGACTGAAAAGACCAGGTGGTAGGAATGATCAACACACAAAGCTACAAAACAAAAATAAAAAAAAATATCTAACCTGATCAAATAGACATAGACATTTTAAATAAATGTGAGATATAAAATTTTAATAACGTTAACATTTAAGGTGAGTTAATTTCATACATCACCAAAAGGAAATAAATTCCCCCTTTGTAAATAGGAATCAAGCTGTCAGGTCGTAGGTCTGTCCGAATAGGCTAAACTAGCCTCAGCAGTTATAATCCATAATTATAATCCAATAGTCCCGGACTTCTGTAGTTGATTAGAAAATTACCAACTCCATATAAGATTTGACCAGTTCCATATACAGGACAAATGACCCCTCCCATTGTTATAGACACTCTCTCTCTCTCTCTCTCTCTCTCTCTCTCTCTATCTATATATATATATATATATATATATATCTATATATATATCTCTCTCTCTATCTCTCTCTCTCTCTCTCTATATATATATATATATATATATATATATATATATATAAAACAATTCACTATTCTTGTAGGAGTCAATTATAATATATTAATCATTATTTAACATAAAATTAATTTGATGAAATGTTATTGTTCTGACAGTAGATGGATGGCCTTGCATATAGGGTAGCAATTCAAGAAAAATACTTAATTTTATTTATGTTTACCCCAACATTCCTAGACTACAAGGTTATAAATTGCACTTATTTACAGAAATAGGCGACAAGCAGGAGCCTAAGTAAGAAAACTGAGCAAAACTACCTTGAATAGTGAAAAATATATTGATATAAAACTTCTCAGTCAGCAAGACTGAGAAAAACAAAATTCAATGTCATAATAGATGGGCCACGAGTAAGCTTAAGCAAAAAAAACAACAACATGGAGTCTGTTGTGTCAAAATTAATGACATATTCCCTCTCATCTAGACTCTTACCCCAACTAGGATGGAAAATATTAGTCTAGATAGATCACTGTCTTATATGGGTGATCGTTATGGTCAGCCATCCGAAGACTAAAAGGAGGAGGATATTTTCCCCTCTTGAAATTCTTATACCATAAAATTGTTGACCCAAAATGCCAAACTATAATGAATATATCAAAAATGGACATTATTGCACCCATCTTCTGGTTCCTGATGTTAAAACGATATATACAGCCACTAAATGTAGGAGACATGAAATCAGAAATAGATAAATCATCTTTGCGGATGTTCATCTTTACAGTATGATTAGGTTTATGATCAAGGAGATACATTAACTCAGCATCTATTGGAATCTCACGACCTTGAACGGCATCTTCCACTTCACCTTCTAATATAAAAAAGAGTAACATCACCAATAGTAACAAGGTGATCTTTAGGTACCTGTATGAGCATTACATTATAGGGTATTGGTATTGTATAACCCCCCCCCCCCCCCATGCATTATATAAGTAACAGTCATATTCTTCAGGTTTGTACTCACTAACCAGTTATATTTTACTAACACAGGTCTAGTTTGAGCAAAGTCATCAGTCTTAGTCATAGTCATTTCACATTGTTCCTGGATCTGTGACATAAACCTGACACCACACAGTGCTTTTGTAGCATCATTTAAGAAAGGTTTACCAGGGCATAAATAATTATAATCCTTAAACTTCACACAAGTTTCAAGTTTGGGAACCAAATTGGGCTGGATGTATGGGACTGATATGCCACCAAACCCTGATTTGGACATGTATATTATTTTTCCAAGTACCCACATTATGTACAGTTTTCAATTAATAAATATCATTAAATTACATTGTGGCACCTTTATTAGAAAACAAAGTTCCATGTTTTTGGGATCAAGGTAGAGTGGCAAAGCAGAACCGGTATCAAAAGCAATGTTTATTTGCATTTCATCAACATCCTTTCCATAAGCTCTTAAGAGCATTGTCCCTATTGTGTCCTTGTTGACAAAATATAATGGAATACATCCCTCAACAAGACTCTCAATTCCACTTTGGATCTCTCGTAACCAGTTTCCTGTAAGATACACCACTGGGTCCAAAAAACGTAACAATTCATTCGGAATGAGTTCATGCTTATATTGAACCTTTATAGCTTGGATGGAAAGACCTGCATGCAAATCAGTGGTCACAACAGTATAATTAATAATCTCCATCATGTCTGACAAACATTTATGTAAGATCCACTTTAAAAAAACTTCTGCAACTGCCCCAACATTTTCTTAGTAGTAGACTAGAGCCTTTTAACATGTTCTTGATACCAAGATTTTATTTCTGATGATTCAACTTTGGAAACATCAAAATATTTTTCAATAGCAACCTTAAGATCCAGATCTTTTGGAAGAAAACTTTCCGGTTGGTAAACAGGATATCCTGAGTTCGAATCTCAGCCTTGCCTTCAAGATGTTATGAATATTATCTTTATCTATATAAGTATATTATGTGAACTGGTTTATAGGAGCAATGTGTGTAATTTAATGATAATAAATACAAAACCTGAATCCTTTTAGTTGTTAGAAGTGTATTAATTATACAGACACCAGATGAATAAACAAAAATAGCTTTATTAAAAGATTTGGATTGGAAAATAATCAGCGTTTGATGGTAGCAAAGCAATCAAAATACATACAAGAAAATAAACTATAATGCTAAAATAGTTGATTAAAGCAAATACGTAATCACTCCAAATAGCATGCAAAACAGAACTGAAACAGAAATTAAACTATAGAGATAATTAAATCATATAATCAAAATAACACAAAAATTGGCTCGATAATAGTGACTTAATATTTGGTACATAAATCCTTCAAAGTAATTGCAAAGAATCAGATAAACTAATAATCATGACAAACCGTCAGATAACAATTTATCACAATTTCTAATTCACCCAGCGTTATTATTGTCGACTGAAAAGGCCAGGTGGTAGGAATTATCAAAATAAAAAACAATTAATTTGTTTACCTTATCAAATAGACATAGATATTTTAAATAAATGTTAGATATAAAATGTTAATAACATTTAAGGTGAGTTAATTTCATACATCATCAAAAGGAAATAAATTCCCCCTTTGTAAGTAGGAATTAATCTGTTAGGTCATAGGTCTGTTCGAATAGGCTAAACTAGCCTCAGCAGTTATAATCCAAAATTATAATCCAATAGTCTTGAACTTCTGTAGTTGATTAGAAAATTACCAACTCCATATAAGATTTGACCAGTTCCAAATACAGGAAAAATTACCCCTCCCATTGGGATAGACCCTATATATAACAATTCACTATTCTAGGAGGAGTCATTAATTATAATATATTAATCATTAATTAACAAAATTAATTAGATTAAATTTTATTGTTCTGATAGTAGATGGCTCTCGCATAAAGGGTAAAAATGCAAGAAAAATACTTATTTTATTTATGTTTACTCCAACATTCCTAGACTATTATCAAGGTTATAAATTGCACTTATTTACAGAAATAAGCGACAAGTAAACTGAGCAAAACTACATTGAATAGTGAAAAATATATTGATATAAGACTTCTCAGTCAGCAAGACTGCGAAAAACAAAATTCAAAGTCATAATAGATGGGCCACGAGTGAGCTGAAAGGGACACTGAACCCAAATTTTTCGTCATTCAGATAGAGCATACAATTTTAAGCAACTTTCTAATATACTCCTATTATCAATTTTTCTTTGTTCTCTTGCTATCTTTATTTGAAAAAGCCAAGGAGCCAGCACTTGTTTATTGGTGGGTAAATTTATCCACCAATCAGCAAGAACAACCCAGGTTGTTCACCAAAAATGGGCCGGCATCTAAACTTACATTCTTGCTTTTCAAATAAAGATACCAAGAGAATGAAGAAAATTTGATAATAGGAGTAAATTAGAAAGTTGCTTAAAATTGCATGCAACTGAATCACAAAAGAAAAAAATTGGGTTCAGTGTCCCTTTAAGCAAAAAACAACATGGAGTCTGCTGTGTCATAAAAAAATAAATGACAACCTGAACAACTATATGTAAAAAATGAAGATATTTTACCTCAAAATGTCTTCAGCTAACCAGAGTAAGTCTTGTGTAAACAGTTATCCTTCAGCTGCTGTCCAGCTGCAAGTTAAAAAAAAAATAGCCAATCAGCATCAGCAGTGCTGAGGTTATGCTTTGCCTTTGCTGAGATCTTTTATAGAACTTACTTAAACTGAATAGGAAAATAACATGACTGTGCCTGCACATGCCAGATGCACACTCCTTTGCATGTCTTGGGACAAGCATCCTGGCTGGCTGCTTAAAGTCTTTTTATAGTGGGGTGTGAATACTTTGGGAACAATTTATGAAATGTCTGTCCGACATGATCCGCTCAAAGTATCATGTCCAACAGACATCGCTGAATGCCGACAGTGATTTAACATTGCACAAGCAGTCCTGGTGAACTGCTTGTGCAATGCCGCCCCCTGCAATAAGGCCGCTAGCAGGGGGTGTCAATCAACACGATCATATATAATTGCTGTCTGCCGCCTCAGATTAGCGGATGAGATAAGGAGCAGCGGTCTTAAGACCGGTGCTTCTTAACTCCTGTTTCCGGGGAGCCTAAAGGCTCGCACGGAAACTGATGCATAAAGATGCATTCAGCCGTTAATAAATCGGCCCCTAAGAGCTATTGCATTGTCTTGTTATCATGCATTTGTTTATTATGCAAATCTACTGTATTTACTGGTCCTTTAATGTATGGTAGGTTACTTCGACCCATTATGGAATCTTCCAATAAAAAATATACCCTAGCAGGGGGTGTCAATGAGCCCGATCGTATACGATCAGTGGATTGATGTCCGCAGTCTCAGAGGCAGCAGAGTTAAGGAGCAGCAATCTTAAGAGTAAGTCTTATTAGGACAGCGTGCACGTGAGTGACTGAGCAGTGGATAGTACTTGAATACACCAGCCGTGAGACTGGGCATCAACTTAAGTCTTACGGTCGCTGTATGTAGTAATAAGAGAGAGAGAAACAAGTGCTAGCTGACTGCTGCTATTATCTAAAAATTGATCTGGCCGTCAGGGGGTGGGAATGAATTATGAACAGGGCAGGGGCGGGCCTCACGTGAGACTGCGATCTGCTGCTCAGCGCTCCCTGACACTCATCACTTCCTCCCACCCAGAGTCCCAGCAGCATCCTATTCAGTGCAGCTGCGCGCGTGGGAAGAGAGAGAGCTAAGAGGGAAGCAGCGAGCTGAGGCCAGGATGTCTGGTGAGCAAAAACATTGCATTCACCAGTGATGTAATTTAGATTTGCTCTAAAAAGGTTTTGTTTTGGGATGGATCCTTTAATGAATGTACGCAGCCATCATGAGCCATGCACACAAGTATGTGTCTCTCACAGGCATCAATGTTCAAGAGATTGTATATACATTCTATTGACTATTGATGCCTGTGAGAGACACATACTTAGAGTTAGAGCAATTTCCTCATCTAAGTCAAAGTAGGACCAGTCCTAGTAAATTCACTTTATAGCCTAGTTGTATTTTGTGCAACTTTTTAGTTGAGTGTAAGAGTTAACCAGAGCTCTGAAGTCTCACATTAATTTCTCACATTAATTTCAATTGCTCTCAAGCGAACGTGTTTACTTTCAACCTGTAATATGGGGGCTAATAGGTTTTTCAAAGCTTTTAAAACAAATATGTTATGTGTAGTTGTTTTGCAGTGCCGTGCTTAAAGGGACAGTCTAGTAAAATTAAAACTTTCATGATTCAGAAAGGGCATGTTATTTTCAACAACGTTCCATTTTACTTTTATCATCACATTTGCTTTGTTCTCTAGGTATATTCTTTGTTGAAGCTAAACCTAGGTTGGCTCATATTTCTAAGTCATTGAAAGCCGTCTCTAATCTCAGTGCATTTTGACAGTTTTTCACAGCCAGCTAGGCAGTGCTAGTTCATGTAGAAAGATAACATTGTGCTCACTTCTGTGAAGTTATTTATGAGTCAACAATAATTGGCTAAAATGCAAGCATTTCAAAAGAATTGAGATAAAGGGAAGTCTGCAGAGACTTAGATACAAGGTAATCAGCAAGGTAGAACATTTATTATTATAACCATGTTGGTTATGCAAAACTGTGAAATGGGTAATAAAGGGGTTATGTCTTTTTAAACAATAAAAATTCTGGAGTAGACTGTCCCTTTAACTGCAGATATATATCATGCATGTAGAAACATTACTGTAATGTCCATTTAAGTCTTTAAACATATTCCTGAGTTTGGTATATTTCCCCTGACATGTTGTATATATAACATAATTTCAGTAGTCCTGTTTTTAGTAATATTGCTTGAAAACGTAGCTTCCTTGATACAAGTACAAGGGTTAAATGTTACATAATGATGTCCCTTTGACACTGGCATTAAAGGGACAGTCTACACCAGATTTTTTATTGTTTAAAAAGATAGATATTCCTTTATTACCCATTCCCTAGTTTTGCATAACAAAAACAGTTATATAAATACACTTTTTACCTCTGTGATTATCTTGCATCTAAGCCTCTGCAAACTGCCCCCTTATTTCAGTTCTTTTGACTGACATCCATTTTAGCCAATCAGAGCTGGCTCACTGGAACTCAATGTGCGTTAGCACAGTGTTATCTATATGACACACGTGAACTAATACCCTCTAGTGGTGAAAAACGGTCAAAATGCCCTGAGAGAAGAGGCGGCCTTCAAGGGCTTAGAAATTAGCATATAAACCTCCTAGGTTTAGCTTTCAACTAAGAATTCAAAGGTATACAAAGCAAAATTGGTGATAAAAGTCAATTGGAAAATTGTTTAAAATGACATGCCCTATCTGAATCATGAAAGTTTATTTTGGACTAGACTGTCCCTTTAACCTCTCCACTGCCTCAAGGAAGCAACTCTTAATCATCATACTTAGAAATGCAGCAACAACTAACAATGAATCTTTAAACTGCTATTTTGTACCCTCCCCACTGCAAGATATAATTAAGCCAAACATTTAGTTTGTTCTCTAGATTATCTCCTTACTCTCTGTGACCCCCACCTAAAGCACAAACTGACTGACGAGTCTGATTGCAAACATAATCAGCTCTCCATTCCATTTACATCACCCACACTGCAAATGCCTGCATATTCTGCTCTATGGCACAAATAAATCATTGATGTATAAACATTGGTGGATGGTCAGACAAGGTCCCATTTGAAAGCCATCATGGTAACCTTCTGTGATAGAAGTGAAATAATCAGGTGAAATTATCAGCTGAACATAGATACTAATTTGCTCAGCTCATTGTTTCACCTGTGGTCACGTTCAGATATAATTAAAATCATAAATCATTGCTTGAACAGTATGCAGAGGGGTTAAACGCATAGTTAAAGTCAGTTCCAGAGCAGCAATGCATCACTGGGAGCCAATCATTGCTGCTCCAGAGACTACTTAAGTATTCTTTTTAACAAGGCATACTAAGAGAAGCAAAGTAAATATAATAAAAATGAAGTCAATAAAAAGTCTGTTTAAATTGGGTGCTGTATGTAAAACATAAATGTTTATTTCTGTTAAGTTCATTTTTACTAGATATCTTGTCTGCCATATAACTACACTTTAAATATATAATAATATTTATTTTATTGAGGTGAGGGTTCTTAAAATTTTATATTTTACTGATTAAGGGACATAAACTGGTGCTCTGAGCAGCTGCAGCACTTAAAATGCTGGTGCACTGAGAATATCTAGTTATGCTTCACATGCACGTGCATAGAAAAATGTTAACACTAAAACAGTGATAACTTTAACTAGAAGCATTTTTGACAATACATATATATTACAAATATGTTTCTATTTAAAGATGTAATTCATCTATGTGCATTTAAATTTTCCCCATAATGTCCCTTTAAACTTTGCCATTAAAAAAGTATATGTGTACATTTTTTGTTTTTAATCAATCTGTTAAAGGGTTTAATTAGTGCATATTGTAATGCTTCTTTTGCAATGTTATGCCGGCCCAATTGGATGAACTCCAATGACAATTCCAGTGAACATCCAATCAACATGTGTGTCATTTGACGATCTTGCAGTCCAGCCTCTATAAACCTATGTAGAGTGGATTGTACTGCTCTATACATCCCAGCCCAGCCAAAACAGGAAATGAAAAGGGGGGGGGGGGGACGGAGGAACAGACAATACCAATTAGGATTATAAATCTTTTATTATAAAATATATATACACTTTAAAAGAGATTATGGGGTTTTACTTGCAAACTAATGTATTTTTTATTGCAACATTCTTATAGTCTGATATTTACCATCACTTTAAAGGGACACTGAACCCATTTTTTTCCTTTCGTGATTCAGATAGAGCATGCAATTTTAAGCAACTTTCTAATTGACTCCTATTATCACATTTTCTTCATTCTCTTTGTATCTTTACTTGAAATGCAATAATGTAAGTTTAGATGCCCGCCCATTTTTGGTGAACACACTGTGTTGGTCTTGCTGATTGGTGGATAAATTCACCTACCAGTAAACAAGTGCTTTCCATGGTTCTGAACCAAAAAAAAATAGCTTAGATGCCTTCTTTTTCAAATAAAGAAAGCAAGAGAACAAAGAAAAATTGATAATAGGGGTAAATTAGAAAGTTGCTTAAATTTGCATGCTCTATCTGAATCATGAAAGAAAAAAATTGGGTTCAGTGTCCCTTTAACCCCTTAATGACCGAGGACGTGCAGGGTACGTCCTCAAAAAAAAGGCAGTTAATGCCTGAGGACGTACCCTGCACGTCCTCGGTGTGGAAAGCAGCTGGAAGCGATCCTGCTCGCTTCCAGCTGCTTTCCGGTTATTGCAGTGATGCCTCGATATGGAGGCATCCTGCAATAACCATACATGGCCATCCGATGCAGAGAGAGCCACTCTGTGGCCCTCTCTGCACCGGACATCGATGGCCGGTATCGTTGGTGGGTGGGAGCCGAATTGGGAGGCGGGTGGGCGGCCATCGGTGTTGCGCGTGACGTCACGGGGGGCGGATCGGGATCGGGACCGTCGGGGGCGCGCACGGGCGCGCGCGCGTGCACGGGGGTGGCGGGCGGGCGCGTGCACGGGGCGGGAGCGGGTGGGAACCGCTACACTACAGAAAAGTTAAAAAGTAAAAGTAAAAAAAAAATTAAATAAACTTTTTTTTAAAAACCATCTAAGGGATCTGGAAGGGGTGGGGGGTTGGTCTTGGGGGGGGGGAAAGCTACACTACAGAAAAGGGACATATTTTATTTTAAAAAAAGCATTTTTTTTCACTAAACTGGGTACTGGCAGACAGCTGCCAGTACCCAAGATGGCGCACATTAAGTCAGAGGGGGAGGGTTAGAGAGCTGTTTAGTGGGGGATCAGTGAGGTTGGGGGCTAAGGGGGATCCCTACACAGAAGCATATGTAAATATGCTAACAAAAAATGCACAAAAAAGCCCAAATATACCTTTTATTTTAGTACTGGCAGAGTTTCTGCCAGTACTTAAGATGGCGGGGACATTTGTGGGGTAGGGGAGGGAAGAGAGATGTTTGGGAGGGATCAGGGGGTCTGATGTTTCAGGTGGGAGGCTGATCTTTACACTAAAGCTAAAATTAACCCTGCAAGCTCCCTACAAGCTACCTAATTGACCCCTTCACTGCTAGCCATAATACACGTGTGATGCGCAGCGCCATTTAGCAGCATTCTAATTACCAAAAAGCAACTCCAAAGTCATATATGTCTGCTATTTCTGAACAAAGGGGATCCCAGAGAAGCATTTACAACCATTTGTGCCATAATTGCACAAGCTGTTTGTAAATTATTTCAGTGAGAAACCTAAAATTATGAAAAATTTTACGTTTTTTTTAATTTGATCGCATTTGGCGGTGAAATGGTGGCATGAAATATACCAAAATGGGCCTAGATCAATACTTGGGGTTGTCTACTACACTACACTAAAGCTAAAATTACCCCAAAAAGCTCCTTACATGCTCCCTAATTAACCCCTTCACTGCTGGGCATAATACACGTGTGGTGCGCAGTGGCATTTAGCGGCCTTCTAATTACCAAAAAGCAATGCCAAAGCCATATATGTCTGCTATTTCTGAACAAAGGGGATCCCAGAGAAGAATTTACAACCATTTATGCCATAATTGCACAAGCAGTATGTAAATAATTTCAGTGAGAAACTGAAAGTTTGTGAAAAAATTTGTGAAAAAGTGAACAATTTTTTGTATTTGATCGCATTTGGCGGTGAAATGGTGGCATGAAATATACCAAAATGGGCCTAGATCAATAATTTGGGATGTCTTCTAAAAAAAAATATATACATGTCAATGGATATTCAGGGATTCCTGAAAGATATTTGTGTTCTAATGTAACTAGCGTTAATTTTGAAAAAAAATGGTTTGAAAATAGCAAAGTGCTACTTGTATTTATGGCCCTATAAGTTACAAAAAAAGCAAAGAAGATGTAAACATTGGGTATTTCTAAACTCAGGACAAAATTTAGAAACAATTTAGCATGGGTGTTTTTTGGTGGTTGTAGATATGTAACAGATTTTGGGGTTCAAAGTTAGAAAAAGTGTGTTTTTTTCCATTTTTCCTCATATTTTATAATTTTTTTTATAGTAAATGATAAGATATGATGAAAATAATGGTATTTTTAGAAAGTCCATTTAATGGCGAGAAAAACGGTATATAATATGTGTGGGTACAGTAAATGAGTAAGAGGAAAATTTCAGCTAAACACAAACACCGCAGAAATGTAAAAATAGCCTTGGTCCCAAACGGACAGAAAATGGAAAAGTGCTCTGGTCACTAAGGGGTTAAGCTCTGTAGAGAAAGAAGTTCTCTCCCACTCAATACAAACACCAGACAAGGCTTAGTGCAGTAGAGAGTAACACATTTTAATGGTCAAGACAAAGGGTTTTTACCCAGTACAAGGTGTAAAATGTAAACATGCAAAGCCAATTACATACTGCCCTCTGCTCACCCCCTCTTGTGTCCAGATCCCACCGGGAGATAAGGTTCCCCAGACACAACATGTAGACACGCCCCTTTTATATCCGGTAACTTTAATGGTGAAGCACTCGGCTTCTAGAAGGAGCCACCCCAAGTATCATTTTAAAGCTCTTGTTCAGGCGCACATTCTGTGAAAGTGTGGTCCCTTTTGGTCACATGATGCAGGAGTGATAAGCCTTTTTGTGTTTAATGGTTGCTCAGAAGGTAGTGTAGCCTAGATAGGTAGGGAGTATTGCAAGCACAACATAACACATCCTCCTGGTGGCTAGAAAAATGTCCTGAAATGGGCTGTTTAGTGAGGGGATAGGGAACAGAGTTTAATAGGGCAGAAAGAAAAGAAATAAAAAAGTACTTGTGGCTAGGAACTATCATTTTAACCCCTGAGTGGCAGGGCTGTAAAAGAAGCAACAGGCTTTGTGCCACACTGTTGTTTTTAGTATCTGAGTTTTATAGTAAACTGGTTTGGAAAAAAAAAAATCTGAGATATGGACAAAATGAAAGAAAACACACTGGAATAACAAGTAGCTAATAAAATGATATTTGGTGAGCAGATACAGGCCGGGGTCGGATCCTTTAGGTGTAATGTTAGATATCTACTGGATTTGAAATGATTCTGTGCTGTCATAACAAAATTGTGTGATCACTAACTTTTCTTAAAGGTACAGTCTACACTAAAAGTGTTATTGTTAAAAAGATAGAGAACACCTTTACTACCCATTCCCCAGCTTGGTACAACCAACATTGTTATATTAATATTCTTTATAACCTTTAAACCTCTACATTTCTGCCTGTTTCTACGCCTATATAGGCAGCCTCTTACTCACATGCTTTTTTATTTGCTTTTCACAACAGGAGACTGCTAGTTTATGTGGGCCATATAGATAACATTAAAATCACGTCCAAGGAGTTATTTAAGATTTAGCATAACACAGCACTAATTGACTAAAATGCAAGTCAATAGATAATAAATATAAAGTCATGTGATCAGGGGGCTGTTAGAAGATGCTTAGATACAAGGTAATCACAAAGGTAAAAAGTATATTAATATAATTATGTGGGTTATGCAAAACTTGAGAATGGGTAATAAAGGGATTATCTATTTTAAAACAATAAACATTCTATTGTAGACTGTCGCTTTAAGAAAATGAAATATTAAAACTTTATCGAGATCTTCTTCTGATGCATTTTATTCATGTTAGGATCTTATGCTTCAACATGGGTGGAGGACTGGAGCCATAGTCCCGGAGTTGGAAGAAGAAATGAAGATAATAAACACTGAACAGTATATGCACTCACTTACTTGGCTGCAAGCACTCACAGGACTATTGGAGCGGATGCAGGTCTGTATGTTTTCTCAGTTCTGTTAGTTATTTCAGGTGCTGATAACAGATTTAAATAACTCGGCGCATGATTTTTTTCTCTCTTAAATTGTAAACTATATATATATATATATATATATATATATTTATTTATATATATATTTATTTATTTATTTATTTATTTAAAGGGACACTGAACCCAAATGTTTTCTTCCGTGATTCAGATAGAGCATGACATTTTAAGCAACTTTCTAATTTACTCCTATTATCAAATTTTCTTCATTCTCTTGGTATCTTTATTTGAAAAGTAAGAATGTAAGTTTAGATGCCGGACCATTTTTGGTGAACAACCTAGGTTGTTCTTGCTGATTGGTGGATAAATTACCCCACCAATAAACAAGGGTTGCCCAGGGTCTGAACCAAAAAACAGCTTAGATGCCTTCTTTTTCAAATAAAGATAGCACAAGAATGAAGAAAAAATTATAAAAAGGAGTAAATAATAAAGTTGCTTAAAATTGCTCTATCTGAATCACGAAAGAAAAAAATGTGGGTTCAGTGTCCCTTTAATGTCCTTTTAAATGACTTGATTTAGAGGAAAACAGTCTTATATTATTGAAGATAATACTGATTGACTCATTTATGTTAAAAGGACATGGAAACTCAGGTGCTTCTGACTATAAAGCCCCAGTATAGGTTTTCAATATACAGTTTCCTTTTTCAAGACTGCTTTTTCCCCCAATGTTAATATCTCTGATTTTGCTTGGATACTTAGTAGTTTATTTAATAATTGTAGAATACCCGGATGCACTATGTTTTGTCTGCGTATGCAGTCAAACTAAACTTAATTCTCTTGGTATCCTTTGTTGAAAAGCAGGTAGGAAGACATGGGAGCAAGCATTTCTGGAAATCTGTATGGCAGCAGTTTTAACAGCTCGCTGTAGCAATAACCAGCCACTTAATTTTGCCCTTTGTGGGCACGCCATAATTTAGCGCCCCACTTGTAATATAAGTACATTGGAACTTTTTTTTATGATGTAGCTAGAGCATATAATGTCAAACAACTTTCCAATTTACTTCTATTATTAAATTTTCTTTGTTTTCTTGTCATCCTTTGTTCAAAAGCATGAAGGTAACTTCAGGAGTGTGCATGTCTGCAGCACTATATGACAGCAGTTTTGCAACAATGTTATACTTTAGTAAGAGCACCAGATGTCAGCACTATTTCATGTCATGTGCTCCAGGCAAGTCCACGCCACTTATTTCGGTATCTTTTCAACAAAGAATAACAAAAGAACAAAGCAAATTTGATAATAGAAGTAAATTGGAAATCTTTTTAAAAATGGTATGGTCTATCTGGGTTTTATATCCCTTTAACACTCAAATACTGAGTCTATTGTAGTATTTTTTTGGTTGTGTAATGGAGTGGACCATGCCAGGAAATGTTAACCCCTTAATGACAACTGACGTACCAGGTACGTCATGCATTAACAAGCAGTTAATGACAATGGACGTGCCTGGTACGTCAGTTGTCTAACAGAGTGCTGGAAGTGATCACAACCACTTCCAGCAGCTCTGAGGGTATTGCAGTGATGCCTCGATATGGAGGCATCCTGCAATACCCCTTTACAAGCTTCCGATGCAGAGAGAGCCACTCTGTGGCCCTCTCTGCACTGGTAGCGATGGTGCCGATGGTGCCGTTTGACCGGGTGGGAGGAGGGAGCGTGTGCGCGCGTGCACGATGCGCGCGCGTGCACGAGGGCGCGCGTGCACGAGGGCGTGCACGTGGACGCGTGTGCACGTGGACGCGCGTGCATGTGCACGTGCACGCATTAGCCACACTGACACCAATGAAGTTAGGAAGGGGGAAAAAAGTTTAAAAAATTTTTTTTCCATATAAAAGGATCTGGGAGGGGGAGGGGGTGGGGGTATTGTGGGGGGGCTGCTACACTACAGAAATAATTAAAAATAAAAGTTAAAAATAAAATTAAAATACTTTGGTTTGTGGGGCCAAACTGGGTACTGGCAGACAGCTGCCAGTACCCAAGATGGCGGTAATTAGGTAGGGGAGAGGGTTAGAGAGCTGGAGGGGGGGATCAGGGAGGTTGGTGCTAAGGAAGGGGTTCATCACAACTAAAATATTTTATTATTTTTATTTAAAAAAAAAAAAAACTCTTATTTAGTACTGGCAGACTTTCTGCCAGTACTTAAGATGGCGGGAACAATTGTGGGGTGGGGGAGGGAAGAGAGCTGTTTGGGAGGGATCAGGGGGTGGGATGTGTCAGGTGGGAGGCTGATCTCTAAAATTAACCCTGCAAGCTCCTTACAAGCTACCTAATTTAACCCCTTCACTGCTGGGCATAATTCACGTGTGGTGCGCAGCAGCATTTAGCGGCCTTCTAATTACCAAAAAGCAACGCCAAAGCCATATAAGTCTGCTATTTCTGAACAAAGGGGATCCCAGAGAAGCTTTTACAACAATTTCTGCCATAATAACACAAGCTGTTTGTAAATAATTTCAGTGAGAAACCTAAAATTGTGAAAAATGTAAAGTTTTTTTTTTATTTGCTCGCATTTGACGGTGAAATGGTGGCATAAAATATACCAAAATGGGCCTAGATCAATACTTGGGGTTGTCTACTACACTACACTAAAGCTAAAATTAACACTACAAGCTCCCTAATTAACCCCTTCACTCCTGGACATAAAACACGTGTGGTGCGCAGCGGCATTTAGCGGCCTTCTAATTACCAAAACGCAACCACAAAGCCATATAAGTCTGTTATTTCTGAAAAAGGGGATCCCAGAGAAGAATTTACAACCATTTGTGCCATAATTGCAGAAGCTGTTTATAAATAATTTCAGTGGGAAACCTAAAGTTTGTGACAAAATTTGTGAAAAAGTGAACTTTTTTTTTTTTTTATCGCATTTGGCGGTGAAATGGTGGCATGAAATATACCAAAATGGGCCTAGATCAATACTTTGGGATGTCTTCTAAAACAAAATATATACATGTCAACTGATATTCAGGTATTCCTGACAGATATCAGGGTTCCAAAGTAACTAGCGCTAATTTTGAAAAAAAGTGGTTTGGAAATAGTAAAGTGCTACTTGTATTTATTGCCCCATAAATTGCAAAAAAAGCAAAGAACGTGCAAACATTGGGTATTTCTAAACTCAGGACAAAATTTATAAACTATTTAGCATCAGTGTTTTTTGGTGATTGTAGATGTGTAACAGATTTTGGGGGTCAAAGTTAGAAAAAGTGTGTTTTTTTCCATTTTTTCCTCATATTTTATCATTTTTTTTAGTAAATTATAAGATATGATGAAAATAATGGTATCTTTAGAAAGTCCATTTAATGGCGAGAAAAACGGTATATAATATGTGTGGGTACAGTAAACGAGTAAGAGGAAAATTACAGCTAAACGCAAACACTGCAGAAATGTAAAAATAGCCATTGTCATTAAGGGTAAGAAAATTGAAAAATGGTCCGGTCATTAAGGGGTTAAGCACAAACAGAACGATGCAAAAGAGGTTTTTACTTTCAGTCAGCAGTTCAAGGCTTAAACAACCACCCTTTTGTAGTTAAACAAACAAGCAAAAAAAACCCTGTATATTTACAAAGTCATATGCTTTAAAACAAAGATACAATTTATATAATCCTACAAATTCTTGTGATAAAGCATTTAAATGCAGGTTTATCTAAGACACCTCTGCCTGTGATTTGTTACTTCCCTTTCTGAGATCCAAATGAATCTAACCTTGCTAGTCAGAGCTGCCTTATATAGCCCTCTAACTGTTCTCAGCTGTTGTTAATTGGCTTATTGTTGTCTGCCTGTTAACCAATAGGAATGTTTTCAGCCTTACAACATTTTGTTTCTTTCAGGCTAGTATATTTCCCATAGACAAATTAAGGGGACATTCTGGTCAAAATTTAAAAGCACATAGATGAGTTACATCTTAGAATAGAAACACATTTGCAATATACATGTATTAGCAAATATATTTCTAGTTATCACTGTTTTAGTGTTAATATTTTTCTCTGCACGTGCATGCGAAGCATAGCTAGATATTATCAGTGCACCAGCATTTTAAATACTGCAGCTGCTCAGAGAGCCAGTGGGCTGTTATCATGTCAGCAATGAACAAATTGAGTCATAACCAGATGGTACGCTCTCTGAGCCAGTGCTGTTTTTAAAATGCTGGTGCACGGTGCATACTTAAATACACTTTTGAAACAGCTATAGCTTTTATTAGAAGCATTTTTGCTAATACATTTATATTACAAAAATGCCTCTATTCAAAACTGAAATGCACCCATGTGAATTCCAATTTTGGCTGGAATATCCCTTCAACTCTTTCTACAGTTATGAGTTTATATACACTCCATCACAGCTTGCCTATACAGGGAGTGCAGAATTATTAGGCAAGTTGTATTTTTGAGGATTAATTTTATTATTGAACAACAACCATGTTCTCAATGAACCCAAAAAACTCATTAATATCAAAGCTGAATAGTTTTGGAAGTAGTTTTTAGTTTGTTTTTAGTTATAGCTATTTTAGGGGGATATCTGTGTGTGCAGGTGACTATTACTGTGCATAATTATTAGGCAACTTAACAAAAAACAAATATATACCCATTTCAATTATTTATTTTTACCAGTGAAACCAATATAACATCTCAACATTCACAAATATACATTTCTGACATTCAAAAACAAAACAAAAACAAATCAGTGACCAATATAGCCACCTTTCTTTGCAAGGACACTCAAAAGCCTGCCATCCATGGATTCTGTCAGTGTTTTGATCTGTTCACCATCAACATTGCGTGCAGCAGCAACCACAGCCTCCCAGACACTGTTCAGAGAGGTGTACTGTTTTCCCTCCTTGTAAATCTCACATTTGATGATGGACCACAGGTTCTCAATGGGGTTCAGATCAGGTGAACAAGGAGGCCATGTCATTAGATTTTCTTCTTTTATACCCTTTCTTGCCAGCCACGCTGTGGAGTACTTGGACGCATGTGATGGAGCATTGTCCTGCATGAAAATCATGTTTTTCTTGAAGGATGCAGACTTCTTCCTGTACCACTGCTTGAAGAAGGTGTCTTCCAGAAACTGGCAGTAGGACTGGGAGTTGAGCTTGACTCCATCCTCAACCCAAAAAGGCCCCACAAGCTCATCTTTGATGATACCAGCCCAAACCAGTACTCCACCTCCACCTTGCTGGCATCTGAGTCGGACTGGAGCTCTCTGCCTTTTACCAATCCAGCCATGGGCCCATCCATCTGGCCCATCAAGACTCACTCATTCTCATTTCACCAGTCCATAAAACCTTAGAAAAATCAGTCTTGAGATATTTCTTGGCCCAGTCTTGACGTTTCAGCTTGTGTGTCTTGTTCAGTGGTGGTCGTCTTTCAGCCTTTCTTACCTTGGCCATGTCTCTGAGTATTGCACACCTTGTGCTTTTGGGCACTCCAGTGATGTTGCAGCTCTGAAATATGGCCAAACTGGTGGCAAGTGGCATATTGGCAGCTGCACGCTTGACTTTTCTCAGTTCATGGGCAGTTATTTTGCGCCTTGGTTTTTCCACACGCTTCTTGCGACCCTGTTGACTATTTTGAATGAAACGCTTGATTGTTCGATGATCACGCTTCAGAAGCTTTGCAATTTTAAGAGTGCTGCATCCCTCTGCAAGATATCTCACTATTTTTGACTTTTCTGAGCCTGTCAAGTCCTTCTTTTGACCCATTTTGCCAAAGGAAAGGAAGTTGCCTAATAATTATGCACACCTGATATAGGGTGTTGATGTCATTAGACCACACCCCTTCTCATTACAGAGATGCACATCACCTAATATGTTTAATTGGTAGTAGGCTTTCGAGCCTATACAGCTTGGAGTAAGACAACATGCATAAAGAGGATGATGTGGTCAAAATACTCATTTGCCTAATAATTCTGCACTCCCTGTATACTTCTGGCTAAAACTTGTGCAGAACATATACCATACAATATATTATACGTACTATACATATATTGTGCCCTAGTGGAAATTAACCACGTTGTAGCTTATTCACTTATATTTTCATTGCAGATTCATCAAGATGCTGAGTCAAAGCAAGTGCTGCACGAATGGATGAAAGAACGACAAGAACTGAGGTAATGTGATCTGCCACAAGAAACAGCAAACATTAAATTTTTCTTATATCATATGTTCCTGTTCTGAATACAACTACTTTTTATTTTTCTACATTTGGAGGTGTGTCCCTGTCCACCAATAGAACTGCCCATATTTTTCAGTGCTAAATTAATGTTTGCTTCATATGCAGTTAGCAGTGGTGTATTTAGCTTTTGTGCTGCCTCTCGAGCCTCCCATCCAAAACATATTTATTAATTATATTATTTCCTCTATTACTGTAGTGTGCAGCAGTTTGAACATAGGTTATTCCTATGCACAGTTTAGATCACATATCTGCCATGTTTTATCAGAAATACCATCTTACATTGCCTCTATTCCTCTACTAGCACAGCAGGAGTTATGGTGCAGACAAAGCTTTCACACATTATTATGCTGCAGGAGCAAATCCATTGGGTTAAAAAATTGGGGATGTGATTAAAGTTTGCCAAGGGGATACAGAATCCAGGGGTTAGGGAGTTAATTCTTGGAGGCATGTCCTGTACAATTATTATTTATTATGGCTAAATGATTACTCTTCTGGGTCACTGTGGCACAGCATTCTGCCCTAGTGTTAAGGTATTAATACCAGGGTGTAAAGGTTAGGGTTCCTACCACTTGGATTTGATTGGTCCAGTGTAGTGACTGGTTAGAATTTTTAATTGTTATAAGGTTTCCTATAGTGGAATGGTTAAGAGGGTATTGAGTAAATATAGTGGATTTTAAAAAGCTTTATTGCACTTATGGGGGTCACGGGGGTAAAACACCTCAAGTTATATGTGAGATCCTGGACTTGTCTAATATATAGGAATAATACTGGTATCTATATGCTATAGCTATGTGTCATAGGAATGTAATCCCTGTGTAAAATGCCTTTACCCCCCTTCATTAAAAGGCCATAATACCCAAAGTGTTGAAACACTTGAAAGTGATGCAGCATAGCTGTAAAAAGCTGACTAGAAAATATCATCTGAACATCTCTATGTAAAAAAGAAAGATAATTTACCTCAAAAGTTCCTCAGTAGCCACATCCCATTGTAAAGGACTTCTAAGCAGCAAATCAGTATGTCTATCTCGGGACAGCTAAGGGGTTGAGCCTCATGCACTCTCATGTTATTTCCCTATTCAGTTTAAAGGAAGTTTACAATGAAATCTCATGAGAGTTAAGTGAAATCTCATGAGATCACAGTAAAAGAGTTCATGATCTCATCACTGCTGATGCTGATTGGCTGCAGTTCATTTCTTCATTTTTTATTTTTATTTTTACCTGTAGCTGGGAGCAGCTGAGTATAACTTTTTACACAGAACTTACTCTGCTGAGCTGAGGAGATTTTGAGGTAAAATATATTCTTTTTTACATAGAGATGCTCAGGTGAAATTTTCCTGTCAGCTTTTTACAGTTATGCTGTATCAGTTTCAAGGGATTTAGCATATGAGTATTATGTCCCTTTAAATGTAACAGTAAGCACTATTTCTTGTGATCTACCAGTGCAGGTGATTGTAATTAATTGTACCCTTGTATGCTATACACGGCCAAGATCCCAGTCAAGAAACAATCATTTTATACAGCAAATAAACATTAGAACCACTTGTAATTTAGATTATTTAGTAATCAAAATATAGTCGAAAAATTTGACCAAATCCCTATGGACACCCTCTAGCTGTAAAAAAAACTGTAAAAATGCACTGAAATAAGAGGCGGCTTTCAAAGGCTTATAAATTAGCATATGAGCCTACCTAGGTTTACCTAGATTAACTTGTAACACCAGTGCACATTATGTGCGCTGTTATTACAAAGTGGAGCGCTAATATCGCTTGCATGCAAGCGTTATTTAGCGCTCCACTTGTAATCTGGCCCTATATTATTAAATTATGTGAGGTGTGGGACTTTAATTTCAGTATTTCCATCCTCTTTAAGGTTTAATGGGGCACTTTAACTCTTGTATTAAAGTTTGTTTTTTTCCATATATTAAATACCCCAAATGTTTAAAAGTAAACACTTTTAAGTTGTCATCCTAAATTTACAAATGATTCTGCATTTAAATGCTTATATTTAATAATATATTCAATATTAAGTTGCTCCGGAGCCCTTATGGGGCAGGTTTACTCATACGAGCCGTCTTCTCGCAATGTAAGAATCAGCATTCATTATACCGCTGCTTCTTACGCTCTTCTGCACCTCTGAAGTGGCAAAGAGAAATCACACAGAAATCGCTCACTCAGGGTGATTGACAGACCCTTCTCTTGAGCCATTGGGCGCATAAGAGAAGGGGTGGGCATTACACAAAGTGTAATAATGACGCATACGGGCCAGCTGAAGAACAAGTCTACTGCCCATATACAGAGATGGTGTGCGGACAACTTCTCAAAAAAATCAAAGGACAGAAAAGGGCAAAAGCATATCTAAGTGCAGGAAGAAATTTACAATTTATTGTGGCCCCTATATGCGCTTGCTATTCTTTTATCTTGTGAGTAGCCACGTTACATATAGGGGCCACAATAAATTGTACATTTTTTACTGCACTTAGATACGCTTTTGCTCTTTTCTGTCCTTTGATTTTTTTTTTAGCTTTTTAACCCCAATGCATTTGGAGCACCCTTGGGAAGAACAGCACTAGCATCATGGGAAAATAAGATCTTCTCTCTATAAGTGTCTATATTTGGGATTGTAAAGGAGAACAAGTGCCCATATCAGACCCTATTGAGACTTGACATCTTTTTAAAAGACCATTTTATTTTAATATATGGTCTGTATGCCATTTTTACTTTTTAAGATATATTTGATCTATAAGTTGTATTTGTAATGATATACTTAGCATTTTGTGTATTGTAATGGTATCTCGCTTACCTTCTGTTTATCTAGTCTAGGAGACTGCACTGGGTGTTTTTGTGTGTATAGGACAACTTCTCTAGTTTATAAGCTTGTCCGCACGACGGTTAGTACATGGGGCCCTCTGTATATAACAGTAAGGCCCAGTTTACAAGTGGCGTGCTATTGATTTGACTTGAGTTGTGTTAGTACTCGATAGAGCTAATAACTTTGCGCTCCACTTGTAATCTAGCCCTCAACCTTACAGTCTAATTTTGTTTATGAATGGGAATTCACTAGATTTCCTTAAATTAAATTACTCAATCAGATGCAGGCACGTTGAGCATAATGTATGTGTTTTAGTACATTTTAATGGAGTACTGTAAGTATTCTGTAGTTATTGGGCATTTTTTTAATAGTATGTGTATATGCTGTAGGTTTGGCTATTATGTGTATATGCTGTAGGTTTGGCTATTATGTGTATATGCTGTAGGTTTGGTTATTATGTGTATATGCTGTAGGTTTGGCTAGTATGTGTATTTCCTGTAAGTTTGGCTGTTATGTGTATATGCTGTAGGTTTGGCTATTATGTGTATATGCTGTAGGTTTGCTGTTATGTGTATATGCTGTAGGTTTGGCTATTATGTATATATGCTATAGGTTTGCTGTTATGTGTATATTCTGTAGGTTTGGCTATTATGTATATATGCTGTAGGTTTGCTGTTATGTGTATATGCTGTAGGTTTGGCTATTATGTGTATATGCTGTAGGTTTGGCTATTATGTGTATATACTGTAGGTTTGGCTACTATGTGTATATGCTGTAGGTTTGGCTATTATGTGTATATGCTGTAGGTTTGGCGATTATGTGTATATACTGTAGGTTTGGCTATTATGTGTATATGCTGTAGGTTTGGCTATTATGTGTATATGCTGTAGGTTTGGCTATTATGTGTTTATGCTGTAGGTTTGGCTATTATGTGTATATGCTGTAGGTTTGGCTAGTATGTGTATTTCCTGTAGGTTTGGCTGTTATGTTTATATGCTGTTGGTTTGGCTATTATGTGTATATGCTGTAGGTTTGCTGTTATGTGTATATGCTGTAGGTTTGGCTATTATGTATATATGCTGTAGGTTTGCTGTTATGTGTATATGCTGTAGGTTTTGCTATTATGTGTATATACTGTAGGTTTGGCTATTATGTGTATATGCTGTTGGTTTGGCTATTATGTGTATATGCTGTAGGTTTGGTGATTATGTGTATATACTGCAGGTTTGGCTATTATGTGTATATGCTGTAGGTTTGGCTATTATGTGTATATGCTGTAGGTTTGTGTATATGCTGAAGGTTTGGCTATTATGTGTATATGCTGTAGGTTTGGCTATTATGTGTATATACTGTAGGTTTGGCTATTATGTGTATATGCTGTAGGTTTGGCTATTATGTGTATATGCTGTAGGTTTGGCGATTATGTGTATATACTGTAGGTTTGGCTATTATGTGTATATGCTGTAGGTTTGTGTATATGCTGTAGGTTTGGCTATTATGTGTATATGCTGTAGGTTTGTGTATATGCTGTAGGTTTGGCTATTATGTGTATATACTGTAGGTTTGGCTATTATGTGTATATGCTGTAAGTTTGGCTATTATGTGTATATGCTGTAGGTTTGACTATTATGTGTATATGCTGTAGGTTTGGCTATTATGTGTATATGCTGTAGGTTTGACTATTATGTGTATATGCTGTAGGTTTGGCTATTATGTGTATATGCTGTAGGTTTGACTATTATGTGTATATGCTGTAGGTTTGGCTGTCATGTGTATATGCTATAGGTTTGGCTATTATGTGTATATACTGTAGGTTTGACTGTCATGTGTATATACTGTAGGTTTGGCTATTATGTGTATATGCTTTAGGTTTGACTGTCATGTGTATACACTGTAGGTTTGGCTATTATGTTTATATGCTATAGGTTTGGCTATTATGTGTATATGCTGTAGGTTTGGCTATTATGTGTATTTCCTGTAGGTTTGGCTATTTTGTGTATATGCTGTAGGTTTGGCTATTATGTGTATATGCTGTAGGTTTCACTAGTATGTGTATATGCTGTAAGTTTTACTATTATGTGTATATGCTGTAGGTTTGACTATTTTGTGTATATGCTGTAGGTTTTACTATTATGTGTATATGCTGTAGGTTTGGCTATTATGTGTATATGCTCTAGGTTTGGCTAGTATGTGTATTTCCTGTAGGTTTAGCTATTATGTGTATATGCTGTAGGTTTGACTATTATGTGTATATGCTGTAGGTTTGACTATTATGTGTATTTCCTGTAGGTTTGGCTAATTGTTCCTATATTATCTCCAAAAAATGTATCTGATATCCTAAAATACCGCTAATATAGCTAAACCTTAAAAATAGACGCTTTCCCTATGAGTCAATGCACAAATAAATACACACAAGGTAGCGCTAAAAAAGCAATTAAAGAACCCACTTAAGGGACCCACTATGGACTTAGAATAGGCGTGTTACTGGTATTAAGGTTGGTTTATATACCAATACCAAGATGCTTTAACCAGTCTAGTATTATTGTACAAACTAATCACAATCTTAATGATTTGATACAGTACAGGTACCTAAAAAATACCATTGGTTAGTTCTATATAAGCAGACCTCTATATGGACCTCTTATTGTCTGTTTATGCCTATATAGAAAAATAGAACTGTACATCAACTTATTATATTAGTAATACAAGTGCTAAAAGGATGTGTATTGAAATAAAAAATATTTTATTAAGTAACATCAATAAAAATAAATTGGTAGTGAATTGTTTTTACATCCTGATGTATCTGTATAAATTATTCTAATGGTTTAACATAAAATTACCTCAATCTTAGAGGTGTAGAGTGATATTAAAATATAAAATATAAACAATTTAAAGTACAATATATTTTTCTAACTTTATAGTACAATATATTATCCTAATTGTATAGTTAAAACTTCTATGGACCAAGTGGTAAAGATATAAAAAAAAAAATATATGCTCAAAAATAATATTAAAAATAAAAAAATATTGATCATGCATTTCAAGCAGAATTGCTCAGTTCCAAGAAGAAAAAAATATATATATAAAAAATGGGGTTTCTTCTGAGAGATTCTTATTTGTGTTCAGGATGGATCTTTCGAAATAGGTGTTTCAAAGTGTTGAGAAGTGTTGAAATAATTATGAGATACAAAGTCCCAAGTGTTATTTAAAGGGATATGTCTTATTTTGCTGTATTTGCAAAATTATTTATAGTCAAATAATATGTGTCAAATTGTGAGTTGATCAACCAAAATGTGGTGATATTTGCAGTTGATTGCTGTTGCAATTAAACAAAAATGCAGTCTTGTGATAAACTGTGGTGTTAGTGTTAGCGTTATCGTGATAAAGGCTTACACAGCTGAAACGCGTAGAGGCGGACCCTGATTGGCAATCATCTATTCATTCACTAATGAACCAGCTGAACATCAAATGAAGAACATTTCCAGGCTCTAAAACAGAGGGACATTCCACTCAAAAGGAAATATCTCTATCTTTGGATAGAGCAACAAAGAAACTATTCACATCACCCCATTCTGATCGAAATGTGATCACGAAATTGCAAGAAACAGATGAAGCTGACACACAGGATACAGGAGGGTAACGCTATAATTTAGCGATTCTAAGGTAAACTAACAAGCAAGAGTTTGCACTACAGGACCAGGAGGTCAAATATATCACGATAACACTACCACCACAGTTTATCACAAGACTGCATTTTTGTTTAATTGCAACAGCAATCAACTTCAAATATCACCACATATTGGTTGATCAACTCACAATGAAACACCTATTTTGAAAGATCCATCCTGAACACAAATAAGAACATTACTAATGAACCCTTAATCTGCTGCCCCTAACATCGCCAAACCCTACATTATATTTATTAACCCCTAATCTGCCCCCACAATGTCGCCGTAACTATAATAAAGTTATTAACCCCTAAACCTAAGTCTAAACCTAACATCCCCTTAATTTAAATATAATTTAAATACATCTAAATAAAATAACTACAATTAAATAAATTATTCCTAATTAAAACTAAATACTTACCTATAAAATAAACCATAAGATAGCTACAATATAACTAATAGTTACATTTGTATCTAGCTTATGATTTAGTTTTATTTTACAGGCAACTACTCTATAAATAAATAAATTAACAAAATTAAATTAAACTAATTATAATTAAATGAAATAAACTAAATTACGGAAACCCCCCCCCACTAAATTACAGAAAAGAAAAAAGAATTACAAGAATTTTAAACTAATTACGCCTAATCTAATCCCCCTAATAAAATAACAAAGCACCCCCAAAATAAAATTCCCTACCCTATACTAAATTACAAATAGCCCTTAAAAGGGCCTTTTGCGGGGCATTGCCCCAAATTAACCAGCTCTTTTACCTGTAAAAAAAAATACAATATGCCCCCAACATTACAACCCACCACTACTACTCTAAAACCCACCCAATCCCCCCTTAAAAAAACCTAACACTAACCCCCTGAAGATCACCCTACCTTGAGCCGTCTTCACCCAGCCAGGCACAAGTGGACCTCCAGCCCGGCAGAAGTCTTCATCCGATCGGGGCAGAAGAGGTCCTCCAGACAGCAGAAGGCTTCATCCAGGCGGCATCTTCTATCTTCATCCTTCCGGAGCGGAGCCATCTTCTATCCAGCCGACACGGAGCCATCCTCTTCAATCGAAGTCCTAACGAAGAATGAAGATTCCTTTAAATGACGTCATCCAAGATGGCGTCCCTCGAATTCCGATTGGCTGATAGGATTCTATCAGCCAATCGGAATTAAGGTAGGAAAAATCCGATTGGTTGATTTAATCAGCCAATCGGATTGAAGTTCAATCCGATGGGCTGATTGGATCAGCCAATAGAATTGACATTGCATTCTATTGGCTGAGCCAATCTTCAATGCTATCAACCAATCAGATTTTTCCTACCTTAATACCAATTGGCTGATAGAATCCTATCAGCCAATTGGAATTTGAGGGACGCCATCTTGGATGACGTCATTTAAAGGAACCTTCATTCTTCGTTAGGACTTCGATTGAAGAGGATGGCTCTGCGTCGGCTGGATAGAAGATGGCTCCGCTTCGGAAGGATGAAGATAGAAGATGCCGCCTGGATGAAGCCTTCTGCCGGTCTGGAGGTCCACTTGTGCCCGGCTGGGTGAAGACGGCTCAAGGTAGGGTGATCTTCAGGGGGTTAGTGTTAGTTTTTTTTAAGGGGGGATTGGGTGGGTTTTAGAGTAGGGTTATGTTGGTGGTGGGTTGTAATGTTGGGGGGGTATTGTATTTTTTTTTACAGGTAAAAGAGCTGATTACTTTGGGGCAATTCCCCTGCAAAAGGCCCTTTTAAGGGCTATTTGTAATTTAGTATAGGGTAGGGAATGTTATTATTTTTGGGGGGCTTTTTTATTTTATTAGGGGGATTAGATTAGCTGTAATTAGTTTAAAATTCTTGTAATTCTTTTTTATTTTCTGTAATTAAGTGTTTTTTTTCGTAATTTAGTTTGTTTAATTTAATTGTAATTAGTTTAATTTAATTTAGTTAATTTATTTATTTATAGAGTAGTGTTAGGTGTAATTGTAACTTAGGTTAGGATTTATTTTACAGGTAATTTTGTATTTATTTTAGCTAGGTAGTTATTAAATAGTTAATAACTATTTAATAACTATTATATCTAGTTAGAAATAAATACAAAGTTGCCTGTAAAATAAATATAAATCCTAAAATAGCTATAATGTAACTATTAGTTATATTGTAGCTATATTAGGGTTTATTTTATCGGTAAGTATTTAGTTTTAAATAGGAATAATTTATTTAATTGTAGTAAATTTATTTAGTTTAATTTAAATTATATTTAATTAAGGGGGTGTTAGACTTAGGTTTAGGGGTTAATAAATTTATTATAGTAGCGGCGACGTTGGGGTCGGAAGATTAGGGGTTAATAAATGTAGGTAGGTGTCGGCAACGTTGGGGGGCAGATTAGGGGTTAATAAAATGTAACTAGTGTTTGAGAGGCAGGAGTGCGGCGGTTTAGGGGTTAATACATTTCTTAAAGTGGCGGCGATTTCCAGTTGGCAGATTAGGGGTTAATAATTGTAGGTAGGTGGCGGGGACGTTGGGGGCGGCAGATTAGGGGTTAATAAATATAATGTAGATATCGGCGATGTTAGGGGCAGCAGATTAGGGGTTCATAGGTATAATGTAGGTGGTGGCGATGTCCGGTCAGCAGATTAGGGGTTAAAAAAATGTATTATAGTGTTTGCGATGTGGGGGGCCTCGGTTTAGAGGTTAATAGGTAGTTTATGGGTGTTAGTGTACTTTATAGCACTTTAGTTAAGAGCTTTATGTTCCGGCGTTAGCCCATAAAACTCTTAACTACTGACTTTTAAATGCGGTAGGAGTCTTGACAGGAGAGGGTCTACCGCCGGCGCTCACTTCTTCCAAGACTCGTAATACCGGCGTTGGGCAAATCCCATTAAAAAGATAGGATACGCAATTGACGTAAGGGGATTTGCGGTAGCCTTGAGTCGCGTAAGAAAAATGAGCGGTAGACCCTTTCCTGCCTGACTCGTAATACCAGCGGGCGTTAAAAAGCAGCGTTGGGACCTCTCAACGCTGCTTTTTAAGGCTAACGCCAAACTCGTAATCTAGGCGTTTGTTTTTTAGCTTTTTTTTAAATGCAAAAAAAAATATTTTCTATATATATTTATTATTGCACTGTTCCTCCCATATTACTATTAGACATGTGCATGGGTGAAAAATATGTTTTAAAATAAAAATTTGTTCCCATAGTTCAATTCATATGAATTTTGTTCATTTAGGCATCTGTTTCAGTTGAATATTATATTCGGATTTGTTACCATTATTTCTAATGGAAGCAGCGAATATATACAATTAATTTTAATGAAAAATCTTACATTATAGAATTTTAACAATTAATGGAGCATAATTTTTAATTATAACAGAACATACAACTCACTGATTGAATTTGAGTCAAAGACTATCTACAGAGTCCTACAACTGCATGTTCAAATAGTTCTAGTCAAAGTTATCAAATATGTCTGAGCTTCCCCTAGTGTCCTACCTCCCTGTAATAAGTTTAGGCTTGACTGGACAAGCCTGTATGGCTAAAATACAACATTGTTTTGCCTGACTGACTGTCCCTAACATCAATTATTAGTAATACTATGGCAGAATTGGACAGGGGCAATTGACACATGCCTGGTCTGACCCCTTGTACATTATTACAAACAAAAGAGCTGTTTAGCCAAACAATATACATACTTCCCCATGTTCCTGCAGATTTTTTGGAACCAAATGAATGAATGAACAAATCGATATGATCAACCAATTATTTGTTCATCATCTATATAATCCAATAATATATCTGTTGTGTATCCAAAGCCTGAATGCACACCTCTAATAACTATGAGCTAGATTATAAGTGGCACCTTATTTTTTTTTTCTCCTCACACGCAAACTGCTCTCAAAGTAAAAGATTAGTGTGGGTGGGTTTAGTGCGCACATTATAAGGTTAAAGCAAAAAAGGCAAAACCCCTTGCACGCTAACTTCAAGACTTAGTATATCGCAACTGCGCTAACTTCTTCTCCCCATAGATTTCTATAGGGTGTGCAACTAAAAAAACTTATCGCTCATGCACTAATCCGACACCTCAGTAGACCAAAAGTCCTAAACCCAAATGGCTAGATTACGAGTTTTGCGGTATGAGTAAAAAAAAGCAGCGTTAAGGCTCATAACGCTGCTTTTTCACTCCTGCTGGTATTTCGAGCCTTACAGGTTTAGGGGCATCACACACTTTTTTGGCCGTACCGCAAATTAACTTACGCAATTTGCGTAAAGTCTTTTTTCAATGGGACTTCCATAGCGCCGGTATTACAAGCTTTTTCTGGGAGGCCAAAAAGTGAGCGGTACACCCTATCCCGCAAGATTCGTAACGCAATCTAAAGTCAGTAGTTATGAGTTTTATACTACAAAGCTGTAGCATAAAACTCATAACTAAAGTGCTAAAAAGTACACTAACACCCATAAACTTCCTATTAACCCCTAAACCAAGGCCCTCCCGCATCACAAACATTAAAATAAAATTATTACCCCTAATCTGCTGCTCCGGAGATCACCACCACTATAATAAACATATTAACCGCTAAACCGCCGCACTCCCACATCACAAACACTAGTTAAATATTATTAACCCCTAATCTGCCGCCCCTAACATCGCCGCCACCTACCTACATTTATTAACCCCTAATCTGCCGCCCCCATTGTTGCCGCCACTATACTAAAGTTATTAACCCCTAAACCTAAGTCTAACCCTAACACCCCCTAACTTAAATATAATTAAAATAAATCTAAATAAAAATTCCTATCATTACCTAAATAATTCCTATTAAAAACTAAATACTTACCTGTAAAATAAACCATAAGCTAGCTACAATATAACTAATAGTTACATTGTAGCTAGCTTAGGGTTTATTTTTATTTTACAGGCAAGTTTGTATTTATTTTAACTAGGTAGAATAGTTAGTAAATAGTTCTTAACTATTTACTAACTACCTAGCTAAAATAAATACAAATTTACCTGTAAAAAAAACCTAACCTGAGTTACACTAACACCTAACCTTACACTACAATTAAATAAATTACCTAAATTAAATACAATTACCTAAATTACAAAAAAAAACTAAATTACACAAAATAAAAAAAGAAATGATCAGATATTTAAACTAATTACACCTAATCTAATAGCCCTATCAAAAAAAAAAGCCCCCCCCAAAATAAAAAAAACCCTAGCCTACAATAAACTACCAATAGCCCTTAAAAGGGCCTTTTGCGGGGCATTGCCCCAAAGAAATCAGCTCTTTTACCTGTAAAAAAACAGGTAAAACCCACCACCCACACAACCAACCTCCCAAATAAAATCCTAACTAAAAAAACCTAAGCTCCCCATTGCCCTTAAAAGGGCATTTAGCTATTTTTCTATTGTCCAAACCCTAATCTAAAACTAAAACCCACCCACTAAAACCCTTAAAAAAAACTAACACTAACCCCACTTACAGTTTTGCAGACCGGACATCCATCCTCAACGAAGCTGGGAGAAGTCCTCAGCGAAGTGGCAAGAAGTCCTCAACGAAGCCGGGAGAAGTCTTCATCCAAGCCGGCAGAAGTGGTCCTCCAGACGGGCAGAAGTCTTCATCCATACGGCATCTTCTATCTTCATCCATCCGGCGCAGAGCGGGTCTTCTTCCCGAATGAATGTTTCTTTAAGTGATGTCATTCAAGATGGCGTCCCTTGAATTCCTATTGGCTGATAGAATTCTATCAGCCAATCGGAATTAAAGGTGAAAAAATCCTATTGGCTGATGCAATCAGCCTATAGGATTGAGCTTCAATCCTATTGGCTGATCCAATCAGCCAATAGGATTGAGCTCACATTCTATTAGCTGTTCCAATCAGCCAATAGAATGCAAGCTCAATCCTATTGGCCAATTGGATCTACCAGTGCACCAAATGTGGAGCAATAATATTGTTTGATTTAGAAAGGGTATACAATTTTAATAAAGTACTTTTATTATGTAATATAATTCATTCTCTTGCAGCATCGAACATAAGCTTTTTGTGTTTTCAGACTCCCATTGATTTTTATGGAATCCACGGCCTCAAGGGTGCGGACTGAAAACTTGGTACGCTGCATCGGAATAGATGCGAGCGTACCTGTTAAATGTTTGATAAATTTGGAAAAGGGTCAAACAGAGTTGAATGTGACTTTGAAACATCTGTAATGACGCAAGCATCGATCTGCGTCGGATTGAAATCACGGGAGAGTATATTACATCACAAATTTCAACATTTGACAATCTTGATGCTTTTGATAATTACAGTAGATCAATCTTACGACAAATACGATGTGGGATTCAAGTGTATTTTCATTTGACGCTTTGATAAATATCCTCCTAGGGGTTAATCTTCCTTTTATTGGGCTAATATTGTTGAAATACTTTATTAGTATGTGTGTGGTTTATGTTTTATACAGGTATTTATTTATAAACTTAAAATTTGGCAGTTGGTTTTCTTTGCTTGCTTAGATAGAACAGGCTAACTGACAGACTGCTTGAGCGTTTGTGTAAATTAAGCTCCGGTTTTTACTTGCTGCGTAGTTTCCTCTCTCTGCCGCTTAAGTGACTTCTCTTTGCTGTCGGATATTCATGGAGCGGAGCACTTCATTGAATTTCAGTCTCGATCTACTATATGATCGTTTTAGAGGCCTCTGGCAGCCAAATTGTGTTACGGTAAGGCACCTTAGCCTCTCTGAGGTGTAGGGGGCCTTATTGGTTTATTATTTTAAAGAATTTTTGCATAACGTTAAGCGGCTGTGTTATTCAAAATTCTTAAAGTGACAGTGTATTTAAATAATATCTACAATTTGGGAATTTTTTTTATTTAGTATTATGGACATGGACCAAGACAAATGCTTGTTATGCCTTAAGGCACAAATTGTTTTGCCTATGCAATTCTGTGCTGCATGCTTAGCTAGAACACTTCAATTTAAAGATAAATTGTTGCCCTCTGAACCCAATGTCTCTCAGGATGATGCTGTTAAGGCAATGCCACAGCTTTCTCCTTAAACATCAGTAGCCTCTATGTTGTCACATACAGTGCCCTGCTTTTCCTTTCAGCCTCCTAGAGGAGTTTATTTGCCTGCAGATTTTGCTGCACAGGTATCTTCTGTGGTATCTGCAGCATTATCTGCTTTTTCTATGCTGGGAAAACTCAAGAGGAAAATTAGACATTCAGATAGTAAGGTTTCTGTTCCACCTACTGCTACGCAGGTTTCCCTCTCTCATAAGTCTGATGAGAAGGATACGTTGGTAGCCTCTTATGGTGAAATCTCAGATTCTGACAGTATTATTCCTTCATCTGATACTGAAGAAGTAAACTTTAGATTTAAGCTTGAACACCTTTGTGTACTGTTAAAGGAGGTATTGGCTACTTTGGACGACTCCGATACTTCTGTCATTGTCAACCCAAAGAAGTCTAGTAAACTTAATAAAAACTATGATGTTCCTTCCTCTGTGGAAGTTTTTCACAGGAATGGGAGACGCCTGTATTTAAAAAGATGTTTCCTGTTACTGACTCCATTAAAGATTATTGGTGCAAGGTGCCTAAAGTAGAAGGGGCTATTTCTACTCTAGTTAAGAGAAATACAATCCCTATAGAGGATAGCTGCTCCTTTAAGGATCCCATGGACAAAAAGCTGGAATCTTATTTGAAGAAGATGTATGTTCATCAAGGTCTTCAATGGCAACCTGCGGTTTGTATTGTCACAGTAGCAAGTGTGGCATCTTATTGGTGCAGCGCCTTGTCTGAATCAATTTTAGTAGAGACTCCGTTGGAGGAGATACTAGATAGTATTAAGGCTCTCAAACTAGCCAAGTCCTTTATTTCTGATGTTAACATGCAAGTTATTAGACTGTTAGCCAAGATGTCTGGCTTCTCTGCCCTAGGGCATTGTGGCTAAAATCTTGGTCAGCTGATGTTACTTCTAAGTCCAAGCTTCTGTCGCTTCCTTACAAGGGTAAGACCTTGTTCGGACCTGGTCTGGCAGAAATAATTTCTGATATTACGGGTGGAAAAGGGTCTTTTCTACCGCAAGACAAGAAGAACAGACTCAAAGGACGTCAAAGGAATTTTCGTTCCATTCGTAATTTCAAAGCTCAAAAGTCTTCCTCTCCCTCTTCCAAGCAGGAGCAGTCCAAGTCTTCTTGGAAGCCCAATCAGTCTTGGAATAACGGGAAGCAATCAAAGAAACCCTCAGCTGAGTCTAAGTCAGCATGAAGGGTCGGTCCCTGGTCCAGGATCAGATCAAGTAGGGGGAAGACTTTCCCTGTTTGGTCAAGCGTGGAGATGAGATGTCCCAGATCCTTAGGCTGTGACATAGTATCTCAGGGTTACAAAATAGAATTCAAAACTTTACCTCCCAGAGGCAGATACCACCTCTCAAGATTATCATCTGCAGACCAGGTAAAAAGAGAGGCATTCTTAAACTGCGTTCAGGACCTTTCCTCCCTGGGAGTGATTGTTCCAGTAAGTGAACAGGGACTAGGATTCTATTCAAATCTGTTCCCAAAAAAGAGGGAACTTTTCGACCCATTTTAGACCTAAAGTGCCTCAACAAGTTTCTCAGGATGCCATCCTTCAAAATGAAAGCAATTTGTTCAATTCTTCCTTTGGTCCGAGAGGGTCACTTCATGACGACCATAGATATGAAGGACACGTATCTTCATGTTCCCATCAATAGGGATCATCACAAATTCCTGAGATTCGCCTTTCTAGACAAATACTTTCTGTTTGTGGATCTTCCGTTTTGGATTTTCCACAGCTTCCAGAATTTTCTCAAAGGTTCTGGGGGCTCTCTGGTCAGTGATCAGGTCTTGGGAAATTGCAGTGGTGCCATACCTGGACAACATATTGGTTCAGGCGCCATCTTTTCAACAAGCAAACCTCATAAAGCGATCTTGTTGTCTTTTCTACATTCCCACGGTTGGAAATTGAATCTGGAAAAGAGTTACCTTGTTCCAGCTACAAGGGTGGTTTTCTTAGGGACCATAATAGATTCCCTATCTATGAAAATTTTATGACAGAGGTCAGAAAATCTAAAATTCTCTCCTCTTGCCTCTCTCTTCAGTCTACTGTGCAGCCATCAGTGGCTCAATGTATGGAGGTAATTGATCTGATGGTCGCTTCCATGGACATCATTCCCTTTGCTCAATTTCATTTGAGAGCTCTGTAATTATGCATGCTCAGACAATGTAATGGAGACCATTCGGATTTGTCTCAGAGGATAGATCTAGACCAGTTGACAAGAGACTCTCTCCCGTGGTGGCTTTCTCAGGGCACATGCTTCTGGAGACCTTCCTGGGTGATTGTGACCACGGATGCCAGCCTGCTAGGCTGGGGAGCAGTCTGGGGCTCGTTATAAAGGCACAGTGACTATGGACTCGGGAGGAGTCTCCTCTCCCCATAAACATCTTGGAGTTGAGAGCGATTTTCAATGCTCTGATGGCTTGACCTCCATTGTCTTTAGCCCGGTTTATCAGGTTTCATTCAGACAACATCACCTCAGTGGCTTACATCAACCACCAGGGAGGAACTCTGAGTTTCTTAGCCATGAAGGAGGTGGCATGGATTATTCAGTGGGCGGAAGCTCACAATTGTTGTCTATCTGCCATCCACATTCCTGGAGTGGACAACTGGGAAGCTGATTTCCTAAGCAGACAGACATTTCATCCCGGGGAGTGGGCTATCCATCCGGAGGTGTTCTCCAGGTTAACTCTCAAATGGGGGGTGCCGGAGTTGGATCGGATAGCATCTCGGCAGAATGGCAAGCTTCCAAGGTACGGTTCAAGGTCAAGAGATCCTCAGGCCGCTCTGATAGATGCTCTGGTGGTTCCTTGGGATTTTGGTCTAGCATACCTGTTTCCTCCATTTGCGCTCCTTCCATGAGTTATTGTTCTTATCAAACAAGAGAGAGCATCAGTAATTCTAATAGCTCCTGCATTGCCTTGCAGGATCTGGTATGCAGACCTAGTGAAGATGTCATCTCGGCCACCTTGGAGGTTTCTTCTGAGGAAGGACCTTCTAACTCAGGGTCCATTCCTCCATCCAAATTTAGTTTCTCTGAAGCTGACTGCTTGGAGATTGAACACTTAGTTCTGTCTTAGCGTGGATTTTCTGAGTCGGTCATTGAGACTATGATCCAGGCTCGCAAGCCTGTTTCTCGAAAAATTTACCATAAGGTATGGTGTAAATACCTTTATTGGTGTGAATCTAAGGGCTACTCTTGGAGTAGGGTCAGGATTCCTAGAATTTTGTCTTTTCTCCAGAAAGGTCTGGAGAAAGGGTTGTCAGTCAGTTCTCTGAAAGGTCAGATTTCTGCATTATCTATTTTGCTACACAAGCGTCTGGCAGATGTGCCAGATGTTCAATTTTCTTGCAGGGATAGGCAAGGTGTCCGTACACGGACACTGGTGTCCGTGATTGGCCCTTGCAGTGTCCGCCACCCGAGGGGAGGGAGGAGTAGGACAGATGCATGCTGGTCCTCACTCCTCCTTGACCCAAGTGGTGCCACGCTTAGTAGCGGGAAAGTGAGAAAAGAAGCAAGCTGCCTGCAGTCAACTAACCGTGAGTCGTGACCCATCCCAACTCCTTGATCTGTGCGGCAGCGTGGTGCTGGTGTCTGTGTGTAGAAGGCCACTGCCTACTCTGACAAACCTTATGTAACCAAGTAAGTAACCAACCATGATGATCATGCAATTAACATCAAGGTGGGTGGGTTTGGTCAGGAGTTGCAGACTCTCAATATAGCCAAAAAAATGTAAAAGGTAATACCACAAACAGTCTTTATATAAATGTTATTTTAAACTTGTTTGATTAGAGGACTAATTTGTACTTGTGGATCTAGACCAAGGGCGTCCAACGTGCGGCCCATTTGACAGCAAAGTGTTGCTCTCCTGACTTATAGAAACATAGAATATGTCGGCAGATAGGAACCATTTGGCCTATCTAGTCTGCCCAATTTTCTGAATACTTTCAATAGTTCCTGGCCTTACCTTATATCTAGCATAACCTATCCCATGCATGTTTAAAGTACTTCACTGTCTCTACCACTTCTGCTGGATTGCTATTCCACCATGTATCCACTAACCTCAATGTAAAGAAAGTGCCTTGATGTTTTTAATTTGAAATGTACCTTGGTGTCTTTCACCAACGTCTGTACTTTGGAAAATGTCCTCCACAGCCTTGGTCCGTGCCTATCCTTGTTTTCTTGTCAGGCCCTGGTCAGAATCAGGCCTGTGTTTAAACCTGTTGGAGCCTTAATCTTGTTCTTAAATTTTTGCAGCAGGCTTCGTTTGAGCCAATACATTCCATAGATATTAAGTTGCTATCTTGGAAGGTTTTGTTTGTTATTGCTATCTCTTCTGCTCTGAGAGTTTCAGAACTCTCAGCTTTGCAGTGTGATTCACCTTACCTTATCTTTCATGCGGATAACGCGGTTCTTCGTACTAAGTTGGGGTTTCTTCCTAACGTGGTTTTGGATAGAAATATTAATCAGGAAATTGTTGTTCCTTCTCTCTGTCCCAATCCTCCTTCTCATAAAGAGCGTCTGTTGCACAACTTGGATGTTGTGCATGCTCTAAAATTCTACCTACAGGTGACTAAGGATTATAGCCAGTCTTCTGCCCTGTTTGTTTGTTTCTCAGGAAAGCGTAAGGGTCAGAAGCTACTTCTACTTCTCTTTCCCTCTGGTTGAGAAGTAATGATTCATTTTGCTTATGAGACTGCTGGACAGCAACCTCCTGAGAGAATTACAGCTCATTCCACTAGGGCTGTCCCCTCTTCTTGAGCTTTCAAAAATTAAGCTTCTGTGGAACAGATTTGCAAGGCTGCAACTTGGTCCTGTCTGCATACTTTTTAAAATTTTGGGAGAAAGGTTCTTCAAGCGGTGGTGCCTTCTTTTTAGGTCTGCCTGTCTTGTTCTCCCACCCTGTTCATTCTGTGTCCTCTAGCTTGGTTATTGGTTCCCACTAGTAATTGAATGACGTTGTGGACTCTCCATATCTTAGGAAGGAAAACAAAATTTATGCTTACCTGATAACTTTCTTTCTATATATATATATAGAAGAGAGAGAGAGAGAGAGAGAGAGAGAGAGAGAGTCCACGACCCCACCCTTTATTAAGACAGTTATTTTTTATTTTTTACTAAACCTCAGGCACCTCTACACCTTTGTGTTACTCATTTTCCATTTCCCTGTGGTCTAATAACTGGGGATTATGGGTAGGGCAGTGACACTAACAGCTTTGCTGTGGTGCTCTTCGCCTCCTCCTGCTGGCCAGGAGTGATATCCCCACTAGTAATTTAATGACTTTGTGGACTCTCCATATCTAGAAAGAAAGAAATTGATCAGGTAAGCATACATTTTGTTTTTGACTTCCCTGTTTGTTTAAGTCATTAATTTAGTTTTTGTTTTTATTTCAGGTCTGTTACAAAGAATCTGTTTAACCCCCAGTTTGGCGGAATTTTTAGAACATACCACAACCCAACATACTTTTCTCGAAGGCTAATCAGATTCTCAGATATTTACATGGCATCTATTAGCTGTCTGCTGAATTATGATGTAAACTTTACATTTTATCCCCGTCGTACACCACTGCAACATGAAGCACCACTTTGGATGGATCAGCTCTGCACTGGCTGCATGAAGACACCTTTTCTAGATGAAATGGTGCACATTCGATAAAATTTCCATACTTTAATTTAATAGACTTTATTAGTTTTATTAGAGTGTGAATTTCTAAAAAAATTAATATATCTAGAAAATGTTGAACTTAATGGTCTTCTTTTAAGTTTTCGGCTCCAGCTCAGTGTGTTTCAACTTCTTAGTGATCACAATCCAAGAGATAACAACATTTCCATATTGGATCCAAGCAGATAGTAAGAAAATCAAAATCTTCCTGATCACTGTTTTGCACTTTATTTCTTTACCAAATAGACATATTAAATTCATTAAATGGTGGTGATAAACTGCAAAACTGGAGTTTTCAACACATTTGACAGTATTCCAAGCCTATTTGGAATAACTCTTCCATAACTTTTGCACATGTGAAGTACACTCTGAAATGGTCACAACCACCATTTTAGATGTGTATATAAATATATATATATATATATATATATATATATATATATATATATATATATATATATATAATTATATGGTCTAGATTCATTAAACCTATATTCAGCGCTATTGCATAGTTCCTCAGGGGCGAGGCATACATTTACATATATATATATATTTATGTTTAACAGACAGATAAATAATATCTTCTAAATTAACAAGATTTACAGGAAATTTGAGAAAATGGAAATCACAACTGAAAAATGTATCAATCGCATTTGTAGTATCTTTGTTTTTCTTTCCTACTTGTATTTTATTGTAAAGTACAGTATTCTCATCTTTAGGAACATGGTTTCTCTCTGCAATCTCATCTTCTCAATCTGGAGTTAAGTATCTGCCATTTAGGCCTCGTTCACATACTTGGCGACGTGCGCAAATACCAGCATTGCCATTTTTTTGCACATCGCGCAATAGCAAACCAGCACACAAGTTACGCGCGTAGATTTTGCACGGCGTGCACAGTTTTTACTCCCATAAACTAACATAGAACTGGATTCGGCAGTTGGTATCACATAGGCAGCGCATGAACTTACGCATGCAGAATGGATATATTTTACTCCAGTTTCAGCTCGCCACACATAGTCAGGCGCAGCAACCCTTGCACACAGTAAAAAAAACTGCGTAAGTCCCTGGAAGGCTCAACAAACACCTAACGCATCCGCACTCACATACAATACAGGCACATATATCAAACACTTAACTCTTGCATAGTTACTTAATAAATCAAACCAGTATCCACCCTCTGCAAGAGACAGAACGTTTGGAAAGGCACCATTTTATTTTTTAGGTGTGAAGTCAACACAAACACTCTTACTCTCTTTGATCTCCAATTAGGTGTGCAATATACGGGCTTAAAGTACTGGTGACATCAGAAATGTGTAGTTGTGTACATTTCTGGACGTCCTCAGATTGACCTACTTATGACTGTATATCATATGGTGGCATGTGTTATGTGATTCACCCAATGTGCAAGGTGAACTTACGGGCGGCGTGGGTTTCAGCAGTTGCGCTGAAACTTACGCTAACTATGTGATCGTGCCCCTAGTCTTTTTTTTTTTACCGCAATCTTCTAACAGATATAGAAATGCAGCAAAGAGAAACCCTGTTCTGTACATTGATAGTGAAGTTTGGAAATTGTGGTCTGCACAGTTGGAATAAAAAAAAAAAAAAAACTTATAACATATTAAAAGTATAACAATAAAATAGCCGACCAACATGCCCAGTATACCCATGATGCTAAATAGTCATCATATTGCTTAACACTTATCATAAAGATCATTAAATTAATATGCAAAACACAGAAATGGGGGGAGATTTATCATAGTGCGAGTCGACATGATACAATGTAGGGTATCATGTCCGCTGCACATCGATAAATGCCGGCAGCATACGCTGTCAGCCTTTATAATTGCACAAGCAGTTCTTGTGAACTGCTGGTGCAATGCCAGGGGGGTGTCAATAAACCCGATCGTATTCGGGTTGATTTCTGTCTGTGGCCTCAGAGCAGGAGGACAAGTTATGGAGCAGCTGCTTCATAACTTCTGATTCCGGTGAGCCTTCAGGCTCGCTCGAAAATAGGGGCATCAAGCTCCATACGGAGCTTGATAAATCGGCCCCATGGACTCAATTAACTCCTTTAACCCTTTGCGTGCTAAGCACTTTCCCACCTGGGTGCTAAGCTGTTAAAAGGTTTTTTTTTTTTCTTTTTTAACTTTTTTTTTCTTTTTCCAGATCCCCAAGACTTACACTGTTGGAAAGGTTAGGCGATTACCTTTTATTAACTGTGGGTCTTGAGGCGTCTGTAGCTGCTTTGATGCCTGAGATACAGGCTTCTAAGCAGCATGCCCCCTTTTCCTATACTTAACATTAATAAGTTTAAATAAAGTTGCGCGGTGACGTCATCATGTCATTGCGCGTGACGTCACTGCGCATACCGTGAAACCCCGGCGATGCCTGTCACTATACAGGCCCGATCGCCAGAGTAGGAGCCGGTGGGAGCCCCCAGATTTCCTTTAAGGTGGGAGAGTGCTAGTGACGGCTCTGAGTGGGAAATGTCGTTAGCACTGAAAGGGTTAACCAATTTGTTATTTCAATTATTAATCTTCATTATCAGCAATTCTGAGTGCCGTTGTGGGAAAATGAAAATCAAATCTTGTGTGAATTAAAAAACAGGGTTGTGTTTGATTTTTTAAGATTGTGATCACTTTGTTAATGAAAAAAAGTTGGTTCTAGTTTTTCAGCGTTGGGAAAAAATAACGGAAAGATAAGAATCGACCCCATAGTGTTTAAAGGAATAATAAACTCAGAATTGAATTCTCTATAAAAAGTGTTATTGTGTGTAATAAACAGTAATATTTGTAACATTTTTTGTATTATTTATTTTGGTTGTTTATCTTTCAATTTAACACTGAAATGTTCTTTTTTCCAATTTGCTAAAGAGGCTGGAGTGTATTCTTCAGGATCTAGAACATTAGCCCTGCAACATGCTACATAGTGATTGCTTGATCAGCGCAGGAACACATTTATATGTGTTCTTTATTGGCCAAACAATATTTGAGAAATATAGGTCCCAGACAATATGTGAAGAACATTGGAATGTGAAATATTAATAACTCCTTTGGTTATTATGCGTCGGGTTTTGCATGCGCAAACAAAAAGATTACTTCTAGTGAAGGGAGCACAAAATTGCACCAAACAGGTGCTTTTAAAGAGGGAATTTAAAGTTATAAAAACTGTTGGAGAGCTTGACAGAACAAGCTAGGGTTTTCTATAGGATGGGAACTGTACCATAGACATCTTGTAGGTGGGAGCCATGATGACATCTACAGACATGGGGTCTAATCTGGGGTGTATTTAAAGACAAGGAATAGAGAGCTGCATTAAGATAATTTGATTTTTTTACAAGACAAGAGACTCATATTTTACATAACTTTCTTTAATGCTTTTATGTGCAGCGTTTAAAAGCATAAGAACACTGAGAAGTCTAAATAAAAGTGACCAATCAGACCACATAAACTATCCTTTTCCTTTTTCTGTTTTTACATTGATAAGTGCTCCCTTCCTAATGTGTGCAGTCTTGCATTAGAATCTAAGTTATATACTTTTAGTACATCTCTTAATATTTTATTTGTAGTATATTATATTTTTCTTTACCAATTTGTGTTTGATTTATTTAACTGTATTTTTCCCAACATTTAAGCTTTTTTTCCCTTTCATACTCGTTCCTATAACTTTCTTTTACTTTCATTTTTCATTTTGTCCCTTTCATAATTTTTTCTTCTTTATGGGTTGTTCTCTATAACTAGCACTTCTGCCTGCTGCTATTTCATGGCTCAAATTTAGTTGGTGGGTGCAATGGGTTAATGGCAGTGACATTCATAGTAGATGAGGTTGAAATAAGACACATCGGGGCCCATTTGTCAAGCTCCGGATGGAGCTTCAGGGCCCGTTTTTCGGCGGACAGACATTACCGAAAATAAACCCGATTGAGTATGATCGGGTTGATTGACACCCCCCTGTCGAATCTGCAGGGAGCGGTGTTGCACCAGCAGCTCACAAGAGCTGCTGGTGCAATGCTGAATACGGAGAGCATATTGCTCTCCGCATTCAGCGAGGTCTGGCGGACCTGATCCACACTGTCGGATCAGGTCCGACAGACCTTTCAGAAATATCCCCCATCAAGTTCAACCAATACAAATCTTAATATATTTACAAAAAAGCTCCAGTTGATCTTAAATTAATCACATTTAAAAATGTGACCCATTTGGAGGCGGAGCTCAGCCGGTCAGGAAGATGGCCGTGTGATCAGATAGCTCCTAGGCCCGCGACACCCAAGCCCTTATAAAAAGCAGGTTTGCCTGCAAGAACCCATAGTTTACAGGGTCCCCCTGCCCCCAGGAACCAGCAGATACCGAGAAGGGGGTAAAAAGCTGACACGGCTGTGGCGGTGACAGAAGCAACGGACGCAGGAGACCAGGTCGTGACAGGCGCATAACTGCGCACACAAGAAAGACTGAAAGGAGGAGCAGAACGGAGGAGCGAGCAGAACTTGCACCAGAACTCCCGGTAAAGATCACAACTGACCGGGCTGCTATACACAAGGGAGACGAGATCTAGAGAGCTTCTCCCCAGCAAAGTAAATAAGTGGTGACACGTGGCTACAGGCTACCTGCAGAGGACACCGGAGGGTAAGATACGGAGCGTACAGATCGTGCACATAGAGGCCCTGCACAGGCAGTCAAACACTGCTCAAAAAAACAAACAAAACAAAAAAAAACAAGAAGGGGACATTATTATTAAAAATACACAGGGCATAGGCAAAAAGAAGCCTTCAATATAAAAGGCTTATAGGGCAATAACTCAACACGCAGCAACAGGACAGAGAGGAATGAGCTGGGCATTGGGGACACTAACTTTTCACAGTATTGAACCATAATGCTGCACAACTAAAGGGACAATCAAAGAGCTGAAGATATAAAGGAACATCACACATAACAGATACTCCCAAATGCTGCACTCCCTTTACATAATTAAAACAGATAGGAGGCTTGGAGGTCAAGAAGAGACAGGCTCCTAGGGCAACTAAGAGGATAGTACACATCACGTCTATAGAGCAGCCATTACAAGCTGGGCAAATTAAAAACAAATAAAGATAAACTGAAGCGGTGCACCCTACATACACAATCCCTGCTCACTCAGGAGACAAACTCATACTACATAGCTCAGACAGCATTCATCCAACACAGGTATAGATATATATCATACTTAAAGTTACCTATATCATGCCTGGGCGTAAAGTTAACAGACCAGACAACACGCCACGTTGCAAGATGCTACAACAATATCTACGGCCTCTTGAACCACCTCAGGACATTCAACCAGTGACATTAAGCAATCACACACAGCAGGATGAACCTGCAGAGCAGACCATGCCAGCATCCTCAACGTCAGGCCTCACAAAAGAGGATCTCCTACCACTCTGCACATAAATGATATTAAAGAAATAATGGCAGAAGTCAAGACCTGGTATGGGGATCTGAAAAGAGATTTATTGCAAATGACACAGAGAGTCACTACTCTAGAAGAGAATCATAACATCATGGATACCGACATGCAACATATGTCAAGATTGGCATATGATCAGGATGAAACCATACAACACCTCTTGGAGAAGGTAGAGGATCTAGATAACAGGGGCAGAAGAAACAACTTAAGGATAAGAGGCATTCCGGAATCTGTCCTACCTGCTGCATTAGAGGGTTGTTTACAGGACTTATTCAGAACAGTCAGGGGCAATAATAGTGCACCTGATCTGGCAATTGAAAGAGCTCATCGGGCTCTGAGAGCGAAGCCACCTCCTAAGGCCCCACCAAGGGACGTGATAATCAAATTTAAAGATAAGGAGGAGATCATGATGCACGCCAGAATGAAACAAGAAATCCTGCACGCAGGGAACCGCATCCAGATTTTCCAGGACTTAAGCCCAGCTACACTCCAAAAATGGAGAGAATTATATTACATCACGAATGCCCTAAGAGAGCAGAAGATAGCGTACAGATGGGGCTTCCCTGTCAGTATAATTGCACTCCTTCAAATAACATAGAGTACAAAATATAGAAACATCTACGGACACGACCCTCATTAACGCAGAGAACCAGACCCATCACCTTATATTCGCCTTGGGGACAGGTTATTAGGCACAACCCAAACCTCATTAGCTGACACATCATCCGGCTTGCTAACCTCAACCAACTGTAACACAGCATCAAATACTACATGGAGGGCATGTCACTGAGACGCCTAAAACTGCTAACCATTAACGCAAAAGGGTTTAACAGCCCGGAAAAGAGATCGATAGCCTTTAACCAGTTGCATAAAGATTCAGGCGATATACTGTACATTCAGGAAACACATTTTAAAAGAGGTAGGGAGCCTAAATTTATGAACAGAAGGTACAAAACTGTATTCCTAGCCTCATGTAGCTCAAAGAAGGGCGGGGTAGGCATTTAAAAAAAAAACAATATTAGCTTCCTACCGTCAAACATTATTAGAGACCCAAATGGATCATATCTAATGGTAGTGGGGTCGCTATTCAGCACACATGTGACACTGGTGAATGTATTTTTGCCAAGCGAGATGCAGCAAAGAGTGTTTAAACAAATCACACAACTATTATTGGAACATTGAAAGGGTATAATACTCCTGGGAGGGGACTTCAATCTACCATTGGACCCGATCTACGATACTTCACTGGGAAGAACAAACACTCCACAAAAAGTAATCAAGGCCATACGCACCCGACTACACCAACTTCAGCTACATGATGTATGGAAGGACAAACACCCACACACAGGAGATTATACTTTTTATTCACACTCACATCACCTCTACACTAGAATAGACTATTTCATTATAGACCAGATAGGATTAGCGTTGATAGAAAATTCCAACATATTACCGATAACATGGTCAGACCACGCACCAGTCTCATGCACAATCAATTGGCCAAACACACCCATAAAACCATACCTGTGGAGGCTAGACGAGCACATGCTGGACAGCCCGCTGATTAAAACAGAAATAGATGCAGCAATAGGACACTACTTCCAAGAAAACTGTACAAAAGATACAACATCCTCCATAGTGTGGGAAGCACACAAATGTGTTTTGAGAGGAGAGTTTATAAGACTTAAGGCTAGGGAAACCAAAAATAATAGGCAATTTGTAAATTTGATAACCTCCCAAATTAGATACTGGGAATCGAAACATAAGATTAAACCGGATTCGGCGGACACGATAGAAAAGCTAACAGCTGCCAAACAGGAACTTCATAACCACATGGTAAGAGAATACCAGAACAAAGCAGACAGAGACAGAGATACTTTGACATAAATGACAAAATAGGTACATCACTAGCAAAGGCGCTTAAAAGAAAACAACTAGACACACATATTCACTCATTGACGGACTTGAAGGGCCATATCCATAGGGATAGTGTAAGCATTGTAGAAAACTTTAGACGATACTACAGTGAACTATACAATATCCAGAATGACTGTAGTCAGGACGACATTGACAGCTTCTTGGCTGATGTGCAATTACCCACACTAAAGCAGGAAGATATAGAGCAGCTTGATTCCCCGATAACACACAAAGAAATTAAAACAGCAATTAAAAATATGCCAAATGGCAAAAGCCCAGGACCGGATGTCTTGAGCATACGGTATTACAAAACATTCTTACATCACATGCTGGCCCCTCTATCTTCTTTATTTAACTCTTTGCTAAAAGAACAGGGCTTTGTAGAAAACATGCTGGTAGCGCACATAACGGTACTCCCCAAGCCAGGAAGGAACCCATAGAAGACAGGGAACTACAGGCCCATCTCCCTTTTAAATTCGGACATTAAAATCTTTGCAAAAATTCTGGCCACTAGAGTTAACAAATTCCTTCCTGGTTTGATACACCCAGACCAAGTGGGATTCGTCCCCGGACGGGAGGCGCGGGACAACAAACTAAGAACGTTTCAGATGGTGTCATATGCTCAATCGCGAAATTTGCCAGTGGCCCTGGTCTCTATGGATGCTGAGAAAGCATTTGACAGGGTACACTGGGGATTTCTTAAATCTGTCCTATACAAAATGAAATTCAGTAGCACTTTTATAAACATGATTTTTACACTTTACCAGAGCCCCACTGCGCGAGTGAAGGTGAATGGATTGCTTTCAGATAGCTTTTCCATCAGAAACGGCACGAGACAGGGCTGCCCTCTCTTCCCCATTCTTTTTGCCATTGGCATAGAAGCACTAGCCCAAAAAATAAGAAATGAAAATTAAGTACAAGGTATAGTAATTGCTACCAGCAATTAAAAGCTTGCACTATATGCAGACGATATACTGCTCACCTTGACAAACATTGACACCTCATTGTACTGAGCTCTAGAGATCCTACAAGATTTTGGTTAAGTTTCAAACTTCCAGTTAAATCTCACAAAATCAGAGATACTAAACATCACATACAACACTACCCTCTTTGACCAAATCACACAGAACTGCCAACTTAAGAAACAGGGCACCAGGATGAAATACCTCAGTGTTTACCTATCCCCGGACCAAAAGGAGATATTTACGGCCAACTACAAAAGGCTAGAGACTGAGCTAGTGGCAAATCTATCAATTGGAAAAATAAGCCAATTTCATGGATGGGTAGGGTTAACGTGATAAAAATGAACGTGTTACCCAGACTCTTATACCTGCTGCAGACCACACCTATACCTCTGCCTTTAAACTACATACAAAAAATGCAGAGTATAATAGAACAGTACATATGGGGGGAATCAAACCTAGAATTGCAAAGTCCACACTCTACCTGCCCAGAGACAGAGGAGGACTCAGGTTACCCAACATAAGTGTATACAAACAAGCCATACCCCTGCACAAACTGACTGGTGTAGTAATGACCCTAACAAAATATGGGTGCAGCTGGACTGCTCTATGTTAGGCACAAGAAATGCAGAAGGAACGGCTTGGGTATCAAGGAAGGATAGACCTGCGGCTGCAATGATGCACCCGTTGCTAGTAGACTTTTTTACAACCTGGGACAAGCTTATAAATACCACCACAAACATATCCACTCAGCTCTCCCCCTTAGCCCCTATGTATCAGAACGCAGCAATGCCGTGGAATTACAGGGAAACAAGTCACAGCCCCAGCACAACATACAGAGAATGGACACTCTCGGCTTTGGTTGAGGGGAATACAGTGAAGTCCCTCAAGCAGATCAGAGATAGCAGGCCGAATATAAACAAGGACTGGCTAGCTCACTCACAGCTAAGCCACTTTTTAGTGACACACAAGCAAAAATCTAACTTTATTCAAAAATTGACCACGTTCGAAACTATATGCACACGCGAGACACCGATAAAACACGCAATCTCCCTTTTATATAAATTATTGATAACGGAAGAAGCACAGACATTGCCTTCATACACAAAAGCATGGGAGAAGGAGCTAACTGTAGACATAGACACGCAAGACTGGTTGAGACGAGCATTCCAAACAACAAAACGCACATCCATCTCAAGCAGAGTTCAGGAATCTAGCTACAAATTCCTGTCCAGGTGGTACCTTACACCTAGCAGGATAAAGCACATATACAAAACAGCCTCAGGGAAGTGTTGGAGGGAGTGTGGGGCAGAGGGAACCATGTCACATCTCTGGTGGGAATGTCCTGGACTAGACCAGTTTTGGACAGAAGTCTTGGATCACATTAGAATAGCCACAGGAAAACCACTACAGTATAGCCCACAGACACTACTGTTTCTATCACTACCTACACTCAAAAGTAAAGTGAGTAAGGCACTGAGGATGGTCATGCTGAACAGTGCAAAGATGCTGATTCCAAAACACTGGAAAACCAAAACGCTTCCTACAGTGGAAGAGTGGAGAAGACAGGTAGACACTCTATTACACCTAGAAAGGTATCACCACATGCAGAACAACACCTTAGAAACGCACAAATTAATGCTAATACAATGGAAGGAATGCACAATAGTCCGAGCTGAATGAGGGAGAGGTTAACGGGCAACCCCATGGAGGGCCAAACAATCGCCTAGATTTAGAGTTTTGTCGGTAAAATGCCGCCTAGCTAACGCTGCTTTTTTTCCCAACGCACCCTTCCAACAACGCTGGTATTTAGAGTTGTCTGAGGGGCTGCGTTAGGCTCAAAAAAGGGTGCGTTGAGCCTAACTTAGCTCCACTTCAATCCTCAATACCAGCGTTGCTTACGGTAGCGGTAAGCTGGGAAAACGTGCTCGTGCATGATATCCCCATAGGAAACAATGGGGCTGAGCTGGCTGAAAAAAAAACCTAACATCTGCAAAAAAACAGCGTTCAGCTCCTAACGCAGCCCCATTGTTTCCTATGGGGAAACACTTTCTAAGTCTGAACCTAACACCCTAACATGAACCCCGAGTCTAAACACCCCTAACCTTACACTTATTAACCCCTAATCTGCTGCCCCCGCTATCACTGACGCCTGCATATTATTATTAACCCCTAATCTGCCACTCCGGACACCGCCGCAACCTACATTATCCCTATGAACCCCTAATCTTCTGCCCCTAACACCGCCGACCCCTATATTATATTTATTAACCCCTAATCTGCCCCCCCCCAACGTCGCCGCTACCTAACTACACTTATTAACCCCTAATCTGACGACCGGACCTCGCCGCCACTATAATAAATGTATTAACCCCTAAACCGTCGCACTCCCGCCTCGCAAACACAATAATAAATAGTATTAACCCCTAATCTGCCCTCCCTAACATCGCCGCCACCTACCTACAATTATTAACCCATAATCTCCCGCCCGCACCGTCGCGGCTACTATAATAAATTTATTAACCCCTAAACCTAACTCTAACCCTAACACCCCCTAACATAAATATAATTTAAATTAAACGAAATAATATTCCTAACATTAACTAAATTAATCCTATTTAAAACTAAATACTTACCTATCAAATAAACCCTAATATAGCTACAATATAAATAATAATTACATTGTAGCTATTTTAGGATTTATATTTATTTTACAGGCAACTTTGCATTTATTTTAACTAGTTACAATAGCTATTAAATAGTCAATAACTATTTAATAGCTACCTAGTTAAAATAAGTACAAAATTACCTGTAAAATAAATCCTAACCTAAGATACAATTAAACCTAACAGTACACTATCAATAAATTAATTAAATAAATTACCTACAATTAGCTAAATTAAAATACAATAAAATAAACTATTCTATAATACAAAAAAAACAAACACTAAATTACAAAAAATAAAAACGAATTACAAGAAGTTTAAACTAATTACACCTAATCTAAGCCCCCTAATAAAATAAAAAATCCCCCCAAAATAAAAAAATGCCCTACCCTATTCTAAACTACCAAAGTAACCAGCTCTTTTACCAGCCCTTAAAATTGCTTTTTGTGGGGCATTGACCCAAAGTAATCATCTCTTTTGCATGAAAATAAAAATACAATAACCCCCCCCCCCAACATTGCAATCAATCAGCCAATCAGATTGAAGTTCAATCCGATTGGCTGATCCAATCGGCCAATCGTATTGAACTTGCATTCTATTGGCTGTTCCGATCAGCCAATAGAATGCGAGTTCAATACGATTGGCTGATTGGATCAGCCAATCGGATTGAACTTCAATCTGATTGGCTGTTTGCATCCGCCAACAGATTTTTTCTACCTTAATTCCGATTGGCTGATAGAATTCTATCAGCCAATCGGAATTGAAGACACGCCATCTTGGATGACGTCCCTTAAAGGAACCTTCATTCGTCATTAGTCCGTCGGGGAAGGAGGATGTTCCGCATCGGGGGGATGAAGATGGATCCGGAAGAAAGAAGATAGAAGATGCCGCTTGGAAGAAGACATCGCCCGGATGGAAGACCTCTTCTTTGCCGCTTGGATCAAGGCTTCGCCCGGAGGGAGGACCTCTTCTTTGCCGCTTGGATCAAGACTTCTACCGGATGGAGGACATCTTCTTGCTCCGCTTGGATGAAGAATTCGGCTCGGCTGGGTGAAGACGACTCAAGGTAGGGAGATCTTCAGGGGGTTAGTGATAGGTTTTTTTTAAGGGGGGTTTGGGTGTGTTAGAGTAGGGGTATGTGGGTGGTGGATTGTAATGTTGGGGGGGTATTGTATTTTTATTTTCATGCAAAAGAGCTGATTACTTTGGGTCAATGCCCCGCAAAAAGCCCTTTTAAGGGCTAGTAAAAGAGCTGGTTACTTTGGTAGTTTAGAATAGGGTAGGGCATTTTTTTATTTTGGGGGGATTTTTTATTTTTTTAGGGGGCTTAGATTAGGTGTAATTAGTTTAAACTTCTTGCAATTATTTTTTATTTTTTGTAATTTATTGTTTGTTTGTTTTTTTTGTATTATAGAATAGTTTATTTTATTGTATTTTAATTTAGCTAATTGTAGGTAATTTATTTAATTAATTTATTGATAGTGTAGTATTAGGTTTAATTGTAATTTAGGTTAGGATTTATTTTACAGATAATTTTGTACTTATTTTAACTAGGTAGCTATTAAATAGTTATTAACTATTTAATAACTATTGTAACTAGTTAAAATAAATACAAAGTTGCCTGTAAAATAAATATAAATCCTAAAATAGCTACAATGTAATTATTTATATTGTACCTATATTAGGGTTTATTTGATAGGTATTTCGTTTTAAATAGGATTAATTTAGTTAATGTTAGGAATATTATTTTGTTTAATTTAAATTATATTTATGTTAGGGGGGGTGTTAGGGTTAGAGTTAGGTTTAGGGGTTAATAAATTTATTATAGTAGCGGTGACGGTGCGGGCGAGAGATTAGGGGTTAATAATTGTAGGTAGGTGGCGGCGATATTAGGGAGGGCAGATTAGGGGTTAATACTATTTATTCGAGTGTTTGCGAGGCGGGAGTGCGGCGGTTTAGGGGTTAATACATTTATTATAGTGGCGGCGAGGTCTGGTCGTCAGATTAGGGGTTAATAAGTGTAGTTAGGTAGCGGCGACGTTGGGGGGGGGCAGATTAGGGGTTGATAAATATAATATAGGGGACGGCGGTGTTAGGGGCAGCAGATTAGGGGTTCATCGGGATAATGTAGGTGGCGGCGGTGTCTGGTCTGCAGATTAGGGGTTAAATTTTTTTTTATAGTGGCGGCGATGTGGGGGGGCCTTGGTTTAGGAGTACATAGGTAGTTTATGGGTGTTAATGTACTTTAGAGCACAGTAGTTAAGAGCTTTATATTCCGGCGTTAGCCCATAAAGCTCTTAACTACTGACTTTTTTTGGCGGTAGGAGTCTTGTCGGTAGAGGCTCTACCGCTCACTTCTCCCAAGACTCCAAGTACCAGTGTTAGGCAGATCCCATTGAAAAGATAGGATATGCAATTGGCATAAGGGGATCTGCGGTAGCCTGGTAGACCCTTTCCTGCCTGATTTTAAATACCAGCGGGCGGCCAAAAGCAGCGTTAGGACCCCTTAACGCTGCTTTTGACGGCTAACGCCAAACTCTAAATGTAGGCGAATAGATGTACACAGAAAGATGTAGAAGGAGGTAGGGGAGGCACGCAGCGACTATTAAGTTACACTTTTTGTATAGTTAGCAACAGGAGGTCAAGTTGAATCTGAATAATATTTGTTGAGAATTCTTTGTTAAAATGTTGACTTTAAAACATGCAAATGGCACCTCAAGGTGCACTATACATATAAAGACACCGGTTTACAGAGATCAAATGAAACATTAATGACTGGACAATTTGAGACAACCAGGAAAGTAGTCAGCTATACAGGGCACTGTGTGCCAATATTTTGTACGATTTGTATAAATTGGAAAGCTTTGAAAAGTATGATGTATGCATGTATAATGTTTAATAAAGCTCTTGAAAAGAAAAAAATGTGACCCATTTAACACAAGCAATCATATCCCTGAATTTTGTTTCTAGCCAGAAATGTATTTAAACCATTTTTAAATGTATCTAAGGTAATGGCATTTACTACCTCCTTAGGTAATGAGTTTCACATTTTTATTACTCTTACAGTGAAAAAAATATTTACCTTTCTGAAAAACCTCCTTTCCTCCAGCCTTAAATTTTGACCTCTTGTACCAAACAATTTTCTTGGAATAAACAGAGCTTCTGCCATCTCTATGTTACTATAAGGAGTGCAGGGTGTGAGGTATAAAATAGTGAGTACAATAGACAGAGAGTGCAGGGGTGAGGTATAAAATAGTGAGTACAATAGACAGAGAGTGCATGGGTGAGGTATAAAATAGTGAGTACAATAGACAGAGAGTGCATGGGTGAGGGATACAATAGTGAGTACACTAGACAGAGAGTGCATGGGTGAGGTATAAAATAGTGAGTACAATAGACAGAGAGTGCATGGGTGAGGTATAAAATAGTGAGTACAATAGACAGAGAGTGCATGGAGGAGGGATACAATAGTGAGTACACTAGACAGAGAGTGCATGGGTGAGGTATAAAATAGTGAGTACAATAGACAGAGAGTGCAGGGAGTGAGGTATAAAATAGTGAGTACAGGAGTACGTTTGATACTCCAGCAAACTGCTTTTGCACAAGCAACTTCAAGAATCTGTTTAAAGTGGGCTTGGGCCCTAAGTGAACTTTTGGACATACAGTGACCCCAAAGGAGGGAGGCTTACTACAGACCCGCTGAGACTTTAAATCTCACTATGGATGCGGTAACTAAGTGGGAGAAAGCTATTCTGCAACTTATCAACAACCACTTCAATGACCTGGAGCGGAAGCTAAATTCGATAATATCGACTATTTATGTTCCCCCCTCAATGGAGGATTCACTCCAAGTTCATATGGACATAATATGTGAGCCACCAGGACCCACTAAGGAGGCCTTAAGTACCTCTGGTAACCTACCGACATGCCCTGCACAGCATACCCATCTAGACAAGCCGGAGGAGGATCATACATCCTCTATATCGAATAAGAGCCTTGCTTCCTGGGCAGGAAGAGATTTCCCTGATGAGAAAGGGAAGCGGATACAGAAGTCCTTTGAAATACCTGCTATGCTGCCGTCACATGACCTGATGTGTGCGGCTTACACAGAAAGGGATCAGATTTACTCAGAGTAAAACAGGTGGTCCCTAATCTCAAAGTGGCTCACAGCAATACTCAACAAAATGAGGCCGTCCAGAACACCCCACCGAAGCTGAGGGCTGTGAAAAGGGGACTTAATAGAGCAGAAGGTCTAACATATGAGATAAGAGACAGTATATTTAACCCCAAATTGGCTTTTGATCAGGACTGTCTATCTTTTCCTTGCCCTGGAGACCGCATACAAGGAATTGGTTAAATCCACCTCTTCAGAACTGCTTATACTAGATAATGTTTAGTACAACCGTTAGTAAGTTATTTGGACTAATTGACCTAAGCACTTAGCGATGGGTCCTATTATTATGCATAAGTGTTCCTATATTCCCCATACTCCTCACACAGCCCTTGTTAGCTTCATAGACGTTTATTGGTAGTTGTCTGTTTAGTTTCGTGGGTCTAGTTCCACCATGTGCTCTGACTTGAATCCAGGTATCCCAAGAGAGTAACTATTTGCTGAAACAGATATTTTTATGTAACTTGGTGTTCAGATTGCTCTGTTTGGATTCTGGATCTTTCTGTGTGTTCTGCATTTTGTTTTTATTATTGGTATAGATGTTGTTTCTTGTACATGCAATTTTCTAGTTTCTGTAACACAGATAATTGGGAAATTGCCTCCTGCTAGTATTTTGTTATGTACTAAATGAGACGTCATTATTTATACTCTACTTCTATGCCACTTTGCTCTAGAGATAAGGTGTGGTTTAAGTGTTTCAGACCTTTTAATGTTAAGACTAACTAACTTAGCCTACTAAAGATAGAACATTTTAGCCTGCTGAACAGCTTAAAATATAGAGATATTTCCCACTAAAATGCATACGCCTAGATTTAGAGTTCTGCGTTAGCCGTCAAAAGCAGCGTTAAGGGCTCCTAACGCTGCTTTTGGCCGCCCGCTGGTATTTAGAGTCAGCCAGGTAAAGGTGTACCGCTTACTTTCAAGCCGCGACTTTTCCATACCGCAGATCCCCTTACACCAATTGCGTATCCTATCTTTTCAATGGGATCTTCCTAACGCTGGTATTTAGAGTCTTGGCTGAAGTGAGCGTTACACCTCTACCGACAAGACTCCTACCGCCCATGGAAAGCCTGTAGTTAAGAGCTTCATGGGCTAACGCCGGTATATAAAGCTCTTAACTACAGTGCTCTAAAGTACACTAACACCAATAAACTACCTATGAACCCCTAAACCGAGGTCCCCCCACATCGCCGCCACTATAATAAATATTTTTAACCCCTAATCTGCCTACCGCACATCACCGCCACCTACATTATCCCTACTAACCCCTAATCTGCTGCCCCTAACATCGCTGACACCTACATAATATTTATTAACCCCTAATCTGCCCCCCCAACGTCGCCGCCACCTAACTTCAAGTATTAACCCCTAATCTGTCGACCGGACCTCGCTGCTACTCTAATAAATGTATTAACCCCTAAAGCTAAGTCTAACCCTAACACCCCCCTAAATTAAATATAATTTTAATCTAACGAAATAAATTAAATCTTATTAACTTTATTTTACAGGCAACTTTGTATTTATTTTAACTAGGTACAATAGCTATTAAATATTATTTACTATTTAATCGCTACCTAGTTAAAATAATCACAAAATTACCTGTAAAATAAATCCTAACCTAAGTTACAATTAAACCTAACACTACACTATCAATAAATTCAGACAACTCTAAATACCAGCGTTGTCTTAAGGGTGCGTTGGGAAAAAAAGCTGCGTTAGCGGGTCTTTACCGACAAAACTCTAAATCTAGCCGATAATCATATAGCGTAAATGCTGTCCTCCCCTAGTTTATCTACCCTTCCAGATAACATGAGCCATCATACTCCTTATACATTAGAGAAAAAAAAAAAAAAAAAATAGAAAGATCTTCTCACACTTCGGTTAGACCTATATTTAATGTGGTCTTTAACCCCAGGTTCCTTACTGACCTCCGCAGAACTGAGAAACATTCTAAATAATAACAGCTCAGTTAGTGGTGGTGTGCAAAGGTTACATGCTCCCATACAACACTAAGCAAGCTACGGTTAGCTCCAGACCTTGTTGACCATTGCACCTGGTTGTTTTGCCTATAGATCTAGAATGGCGCACTTTCAGTGTTCACAAAGTCGATCTACAATTTTTTTAAACACATGTTTTTGTAATAGATTTGTCCTGTAAATAATTACCTAAACAACTCACCTACCTCTACTTTGTCACAGGCTACACAATCTTGGTTGTGGCACTTGAACATCCCTTTGTCTTTTAGCCATGAAGACTGTTGAGTCCTCTCAGCTGGGAGCTTGGTAGGGAACACAATGTTCCCTATTGTTTTGCCTCGTCGGTAGGCGAACTTGCACGACCCAGTAGGGAAATCAGCAAGTCCATCATCAGCTTTAATCATGCAAAGATGTTTCCTGATAATGCCACAGACCTGATTATACTGTTCTGAGTGGTCAGTAATAAAAAGAAGACCTTCCTGGGTTTTACCCTTTTTCATACGATCAGGTCTGGGGCACAACAGATCTTTCCTGTCCAACTCTTTAACTTGCTCTGCCATTTTATTTATAGAGTCCTTAGAATAACCTCTATTAAGTAATCTATCTGATAATTTCTTGGACTCAATTTCAAATAACAGTTCCGAACAGTTTCGTTTCAGTCGAATAAACTGTCCCTTAATTATTCCCTTAAACACACTTTTGGGATGGCAGCTCTTAGCATGCAGGAGTGTGTTGCCAGAAATAGGCTTTCTGTAGACTGCATTGTGTACTTTTTCACCACACCTCCCGGAGAGTGTAATATCCAAGTAGTGTATTGTGTGCGGATTGGACTCTGATGTAAAGCTTATGCCCAAGACATTATCATTAAGATAATTGACAAACGCACCAAGTTCCTTCTGATCACTGGTCCAGATGAACAACAGATCATCGATGAACCTTCTGTAGAACACTATTTTTGAGCCGAAGGGGTTCCCACCCCCATAGATGTGGACCTGCTCCCACCACCCCATAAAGAGGTTGGCATACGAGGGGGCAAATTTTGCCCCCATGGCAGTCCCACAAATCTGGAGGTAGAAAACCCCCTCAAACTCAAAATAGTTGTGTGATAAGAGAAATTCTGCTACTCTGATCACATATTCACAAAACTCCGGATTCTCACCATGATATTTGTCCATAAAGTATGACAAGGCCAACAGGCCTTTTTTATGTGGAATAGAGGAGTATAGTGACCTGACATCCACTGTCAGCCATATGTATCCCTCAATCCATTCCATATTATCCAGCAAATTGAGCATGTGCTTGGTGTCTCTTACATAGCTCCACAGTTTCAACACCATTGGCTGTAAAATTTAATCCAACCACTCTGAGGTATGCTCCAAGAGTGACCTTATCCCTCTTACAATGGGCCTACCTACTACACTATCAAGAGATTTATGAACTTTCGGTAGGTGATTAAATACTGGGGTCACTGAATGTGAGACTAGCAAATATTTGCTTGTTTCATCGTCAATGAAGTCCCCTTCAACACCATCATCTATCAGATCCTCCAATTTCTTTCTAAAAATACATGTGGGATCAGAGTTTAAAATACTATACTCATGGGTGTTAAAAAGCTGTCTATGGGCCTCATTGACAAAGTCAACTTTATTCATCACAACCACAGATCCCCCTTGTCGGCAGATCGGATCACTAATGAAGGGTTAGAACTTAAAGCTTTCAATACATCCTTCTCTTTCCTTGTTAGATTGTGGTTGTCACAGTAGTGCAATCTCATTAGGTCAGCTCATTATAAGGAGGTACTATATGGTCAAAATAGAACAAAATATCTATGCTTTTAGTATCTAATCAGTTCAACAATTGTTACATTCACTTTATATCTTTTAATTCATAAAGATTTATCTCTTCAATCTCAGAAATCTTAACCACAGATTTGTTACTACACAAACGTTTTAAAAGTCTATCACACTTATGCTCTTATCTGTGCTTTTTATACATATATGTTTGTTTTAAAATATCCTATACATGTCTTTCTATACATGTCTTTTTATACATGTCTTGTGTTCTTTAGAAGATGGAATACGAACCCCCATCCCCACAATATAACTTATTCTCAATACAGCCCACAGCGGGAAACCCATTACAGTTCCCACAGGGACACCCACACCTTTAAAAACCATAGAGGTTGGACCAACAGAGAACACAACCTATCATACCAGAATGGGGGTTGGGGGAAACCATACCATAGATTTCATAATAATCACAATAAATCCTACAGAGAACCACAGAGGGATATGAGATCAAAGGATGGACAATATGTCTACCATGATAAAGAAATGGGATATGGAGATGGATACTACAACGGCCAAGACAGTTATAACCATCACAACAACAAAAACCATCATCACCAATCTCCAAACAGATATCCACAAGAATGGAGATCCTATTCCCTGAGACATAGACTCCATGAATCAAGAATCTATTAAGATAGAAATGATGGGGTTCAGACAAATAGGGACACCTACAAAATGCCAAACTGGAAAGAAAAGACATGCGAAACCCCAAAATAGATCTGAACATCACAACTACCTTAGAGGACAAAAAGAAGATAATAACATACAAAGATGTAAGGGACAAGCTCAAAGAAATAAAGCTGACCACATTGGGGATCATATAATATCCACTACACCGATTTCAGCTCATCCCTCCTCTTCATCGTATTTTTAGAATGGAATCAACCAACCACGAAGGACAAAGAGAGGAACATATTGAAGAGGAAAAATATAGAAATGAAGGATCCAACCCCACCAACGTCAAAAAAAAAAAACATAGAGGAAAGAGAGGGGGCACTAGACTAAATAAGAGCAGAAAAGAGAAGCCTCATACCATCGAGGGAAAGGAGAGCAATCAAGGAATATATCATCTTAGCTCACATGAATTATCAGAAAATGAAAAGAAAGTATAGGGATACGGTTTATCATTTGCACCATCAAGAAGCCTCAATAAATTCAAAACCTTTGTTAACACTAAGGAGTTTAAAAGGAAACTAACTCTGAAAAGGTTTTTTATGAAGTCTGCAATAGAAAGTGAGACATCAGGATCAAGAAGATATAGCACACCCACAATGAATGACACAGATCTAAAGCCTAGATCTACCTTCTACCCTAAAAACTGTAAGGGAAATGCTATAGAGACCTTTGAGACTATAGTTTGCAACAAAATAAGAAACATAGGATCGAGGAAGTTAAAAAATGTGAAACACAAGCTGTCAAGGATACAAATGGAGACCGTCAAAAAAACTTGAAAGTAATAACGACCTGAGGTGGAATAGTCATTCTAAACAAGAATGACTATGTCCAAGAGAGCAAACGCATCCTCAGTGATACTAAAACATATCAGAGATTACTCAATAATCCTGTAGAGAGGTTTAAGAAGGAACTAGATGATTTTCTAGGAAAGGCAAGAAGACTAGGGGTACTGAATGAAAAAGAATTCAGATACATTGATATGATATCTAGCATAGGATCTTTGACTAGCAACCTATCAGAGTATGTCGATAAAATCTTACAGAAATATGTTAGACAATTACCCTCCTACCTAAGGGATTTGACACAAGTACTAAACCTCTTAGAAAACATACCTTGGGAAGAGAGATATATAATGGCCAAGTGTGACGTAACGTCACTCTACACAAGTATCCCACATAAAGAAGGATTAGAAGTGGTTAAGTATTTTCTGAGAAAAGATCCAGATGTCCCTAAAGAAGAAGGTGACTTTATTCTGGGCAGCATACACTATATTCTGACACACAATTATTTTTGTTATGATGGGAAGTACTACAAACTGATCTGTGGTACAGCAATAGGGACCAGGTTCGCACCGAGCTATGCGAATTTATATATGGGCAGATGGGAACATATATTTTGGAAGTAAATGCAAAAGAGGAAGCTGGAATCCTGAGACATTAAAAATCCATATTTTTTATTCAAATTCGGATAAAATCCATAGCACCAAACATAGGACAATAAAAAGCAGGGTGGTTTGACTTGTTTCGGCGTGTTGCCATCATCATAAACCTGCTGTAAACTAGAGAGTAAGTAACTTAAAAAGGGTGTACTGCACAGGTATTGGTTAATTGACAGGGAGGAACAAAACCTCCTCTTTAACTCTTCACTTATCTTGACTCAATATTCACTTTAAACATAATTGTTATAGCTCAACACAATGAACTAAGGCTTTAACATTGCATACAGTATATGAGGACTAGATTATAGCAGGCTTAGTACAAATAGAGCTTAAAACAGCATTCACAGGAGGTTATTTACATATATAACGTCTACGTATATTCTACATATGCAATAACATTTACACCTACAGTAATCAAAACCTTTAGCCATTTTAATTTTATATATGAAAGCCATGGTGCAGATGAAAGCAGAGAGAATAGCAGCCAAACATATATATATATAGCTATGATGTGTAAAGGGTAACAGTGCAATGAGAATGAGCATGACACAGTACCTTATTTGTATAGACAATGATACAGTCTGTGATATCTATCCAACTCCTTACTGGGCCATGATATTTATACTATAGGAGACCTATACCAAAATATATGACTAGCTGTACAAACATTAATTCAGTGTCAATGGTTAATGAGATCGAATTCTGAATTGAAACCATCAGTGACCTGGGTTTGTAATTTAAAAATCCAAAAGGCTTCCTGCCTGGCCAGGAGCTCATCCTTGTCCCCCCCCCCCCCCACCCCAGATGGTTGCCTGATGGTTTCAATTGCCCTCCACTTAAAACCTCTCACTTGTGACCTAACAACCCTGGATAATCTCTATCAAGAATCCAATACTTCTAGTGAATCCACATCAGTTGCCCTTCCCAAATTTAAAATGGCATCTCAGTTCTATCCAATACACACTCGAGGTAAAGCCTTGGAATTGTTCCACAAACGGGTAGTTGAAGATTTAACACATTTACACCAATCCAAGAGAGCCACAAAACATAACCTGTCAGTAAGAGAGAAGGAGGCTTTGAGCACTCTCAAGAACAATCAGTCTATTGTAATAAGAAATTCTGACAAGGGTGGTAGTGTGGTTCTCTTGGATAGGACAGCCTACAGTACAGAACCAAGAAGACAGTTAGAGGATACTAACACTTACACCATTCTATCTTGCAATCCTGTCAATAGATTCCAGAAAGAGCTCTATGGCTTATTGGATGATGGTGTACACTGTGGTATTTTGGATATTGAAACTATGAAATATCTATACGTAACCAATCCTATTACCCCAGTGTTTCACCATTTACCCAAAGTTCACAAAAGCCTGGTAGATGTAAAGGGATGGCCCATTGTCTCTGGCATTGGTTCCCTTTTGGAGCCACTGTCTGAGTGGCTGAACGCCATACTACAGCCAGTTGTTTCATCATTACATAGCCATATCAAAGGCACTACACATGTATTGCAATTGGCAGAAGATTTAATATGGACATTTAAATGTAGTTGGCTTACCATAGACGTAGTGTCCTTGTATTCCAGAATCCCACATCATCTGGGCATTATGGCTATCAAATATTTTCTGGAACTACACTATGATATGGAAAGCCAAGTAATAGAGTATATATTAAGGGTCACTACATTTCTTCTCAAAACAGTTATTTTCTGTTTGAGGGGGTTTACTACCTGCAGAAGCAGGGCACTGCCATGGGGGCAAAATGTGCCCCCTCATATGCAAACATTTTTATGGGTTGGCTGGAGAGGTGCTTTATTTATGCAGATAGCATTCACCTTTATAAACACTTCATAGATGACCTGCTAATAGTGTGGACATCTGATGAAACTGATGCAGAAGATTTTGTGCAATTCTTAAATAGCAGTGATAATGGTGTTAGCTTCACATTTGAGTGGAACAAACAAAAGGTTAACTTTTTAGACATCACCCTAGAGGGGGATACTGTTTCTGGAAAAATTATTACCAAATTGTACAGAAAGCCTATCTCAGGCAATACACTATTTCACAAGAAAAGTGTGCATCCTAGACATGTCTTCAAAGGCATCGCAAAAGGACAACTGTTGCGTACTAGAAGGATTTGTAATATTGATCATTATTTTGTAGAGGAAAGTACTTATATGGTGAATAGATTGATTGAGAGAGGCTACCAGTCAAAGATGGTTAGGAATGTGGCTAAGGAAGTGGCTAGAATGAGCAGACAGGATACTTTTAGTCATAAGCCAAAAAACACTGGGGATGAACGCACTTTGTTTATTACACAGTACTCTTCAGAGTTTAATGAGATTTGTGAAATACTAAAAAAGTATTTTCCATTACTATAACCATATAGTAATGGAAAACAACAGTTGAGAAGGGGTTTGAATGTGTATATTCGAGAAATTTGACCCTAGGCCATATTCTGTCCCCCACTCAACTCCCACCAAAACAATAGCCAACTACTTGGCTAAGTATTCATGGGACGTATAAATGTGGGGGGAGGGGGCAGGTGCAAAGCATGTGAATTCATTGTAGAGGGAAAAGAGTTCTATTCATGTGTCACCAATCAAAGCTTTGATACTTAAGGATGTGTGAAATGCTCAATATCCTATGTCGTGTACCTAATCGAATGTGTCTATCATTGTGGTCAATATGTGGGTATGACCACCAGAGACATACGAACTAGGATCTTTACTGGGACTACAAGGAGTCCCTTCTCTGGCGGAATTCCTGTTGTGTCCCCACACTCGTTAATCTATGCTGCCTTAGTCCATGGATAATCAAGATACGGCTTCAATCGCTACAAAGAGAAGCTGACTGGCCATGAGCAACATACCTACCCACACACACATCCGCTGACGTCATACGCTACACCCGGAAGCAAGCACTGGAGAGGAGACAGCGTTCTATGTGAACCGGCTGGTTTCACTGAAATTGCTCACATGCTGCAGATATACATCTCCAAGGAGTATTTGCAACCGGGAAGCAAATGACAGAGGGCTGATCATGGTAGAAGGGTGAGTCTTTAGCTCCCTACTCCGCAAATGTGGATGCCAGATAGCTACGGGACTGGGGTTCTTGTGTGTGGTGTTTGGTCACTCTATGGCTGTTACCCTGTGGACTTTACTGACATATCTTTGTCTCTCATGTGGTTACGAGTTGTTCAAATATCCGTTTAAGTTAATGAGATGTTTTAACTGTGAAACTTTCCTTGTGTTTGTTTATATATTTTGGGAGACATGCCCAGCTAGTGCGGATCTGGTCCTATACCGCCGATACATAGATGATGTGATCATCATATGGAAAGGTATGGCAGTGGAACTAGAATATACGATAGAGGTCATGAACAAAAATACATTGAGTTTGAAATTCACACACGAATGGAGTTATAACCAAATTATATTCTTGGATCTAAAGATAGAGATGAAGGATGGAATACTAGAAACTAGACATGTGCATGGCAAAAAAATTCAGTTCGGTTCGGATCGATTCTGATTTTTTTAATTTCGGTTCGGAGCGATTCGAATTCGGAAAAATTTTAATCAATTCGTTTCAGATTTGTTTCGGATTCATTCGGATTCGAATAAATTCGGCTCGGCTTTGTTTCGAATTCATTCGGATTAGAATAAATTCGGCTGGATTCGGTTCGATTCGGTTCGGAAATTCAGAATTTCGATAAGTGTTAGGTGGGATTAGACTAGTATTATGTACTAAATTCGGCTGGATTCGGTTCGATTCGGTTCGGAATTTCGGTAAGTGTTAGGTGGGATTAGATTTATACTGTACAATACTAGTGTAATCCATGGCCATTCGAATTTACTGAGTAAATCCAAAGTAATTCGGATTTATTCGGTAATTCGGCAGTATTTTAATTCGGAAATTCGGTTCGATCTCAATCGCCCTATTTGCCGAATTTTCCGAATTTCCGAATCGATCCGAAACGAATCGCACATATCTACTAGAAACATCAACACATTTTAAAGAAGTTGACAGCAACAATTACATACATAAGTGGAGCTGCCACCACGAAAAGTGGAAAAACAATATTGCAAAAGGTCAACTATTAAGAATCAAGAAGAATTGCTCTAATCCGGATACATGGGAAAAACAAGCTATGATACTAAAAAAGAAATTTATTGACAGAGGGTATGAAGAAAATCTACTAGACCAAAAAATAGAGGAAGTCCGGAAGATCGAAAGAAAATAAATGACAACGTATAAAGACAAGAAATTGTCCAGGATAAATGAGGAATTTGTAAATGTTTCTATCATAACGAAATACAGTGTCAACAAACACATATTGGAACAGATATTCAGAAAACATTGGCCTTTGATAAAAGATGATGATATAATTGGAGACAAGATACCGACACAACCGAACTGTATTGTGAATCGCATTTGACAGATGAAACACCACAATATAGCAGTTACGTAATGTAGTTCTAATGGATCAAGCGTAGCACATAATGAAGAGTGTGCAATGCAATATATACTTTGCAAATACATATGTTTATCATCTGAGGCATGATCACATTACTTTATGGATGTGTACTGTAAATGATATCTGACAGATGAAATGTCACAATATATCAGTTACGCTATGTAGTTCTAATTGATAAAGCGTGGCACATAACGTATAATTAGTAATGCAATATATCCTCTGCGAATACATATGTCAATCATATGAGGCATGATCATATTACTTGACATAACTGTACTTCAAATCGTACTTGACAGAAGAAACGTCACAATATAAACATTAACCTCTACATATTGGGATTGGTTCTGTCTCAGGATGTTCATTTTGATAGGCGGAGCTATTGGAAATATACAATATGCGGTGCATAAAGCGGTCCCAATTAGATGAAGCAATGCGGACGTTACACAGATGGTAGTGTCATATAAAAACTGCGAACATTCAAGTTAGTCTTTGAAAGCATGATTACGGTATTAATAGAACTGTACCTTAGATCGCATTTAACTGGTGTACCGTCACTATCCAAACATTGACACCCTCATATTCGGATTGGTTAACTCTTAGGAACTTCCTTTAGATGGGCAGAGCTACTGGGAATAAATACCCGCCAGACCGTAACCTCGGTAAACCCTTTTGAGAAAGCCGAGTTTCTTGACGAAACATGTCAGGGGAGGTTGGAAGTTAATGGGCTCCGGTTTTGTGTTGTTTTAACCTAGCAGGAACTTAACTTAAAATCTAAACTTAAAAGAATTTAACTTTGACTTCTCACAGTCTATAATGGCAGTATTTAGTCTTATTTTTTAGACTACAGCAGTGGGTAGTTAAAATCTTTATATGTGATTAAACATACGGACCAGCAGCAATTATCCCAATACTTATAAAAAGTACCGTGTTAATATTCGGTTGAGTCTGGGACAAACGCAATTTAAATAGGGTCAATAAGGAAAACGGTTATATTTTATATGCACTAGAATATAATTGAGCAGCAGATTGCTATCAGTACTACCAGTATATAGTTATTCTTGTTAAATTATTCAGGTATCTGCTATCCATCAATTTTAGTGATAACATTTTTAGAATTACTTAGATAAGTGTGGAATAGCTTTATTTAAGAGGAATTTATTAACCAAGTGATACATTTTATTTCACTTATTATAATAATGATTGCATAACCAACTAAGCCATGGAAAAATGGAATTATATTCCACACACTATATAAACTAATCTTATTATATGTACATGGTATACCACAATATGCCATAAGATAGAAGGAATAGGAGGGCGCTAAGAGCTAAGTTTCCACCACACTTAGTCAAATAGTAAATAAATAGATAAATACAACAATGATCAAGTTAATAACTTTACTTCACAATATAAAATACAATTTATTATAACAATAAAAATATAGAATCTAATAGAAGGGACGTCTCCCTTAAATAAAAAATGAAAAAACTGGATTACCACTGTTACAGAAGCATTAGTTATTTTGTTGTGAAGAGCTTATTTCCCAGCAGCAATGCCTGAACCAGCAAGCCAGCGCCTAAGAAGGGCTCCAAGAAAACCGTAACAAGTATCATTTCATAAAGAGTTAACTCTTTTTTTTCAGCTTTTAGAAACTATTGCCTAAATACACATTTTTGCTGGCCTCAGCTCTAAGTTTAGGGATAACCAATCCCATTGTCTAATCACCTCTGGAGCCAGACTGCTAATTGATAAGATGAACTTGTAAACTTGTTATCTTAAGTACTGTAATCCTATTGTGGCCTGTCAAAGGACAGTGCTCTCTATCTAAATGTGTGATGGGGGATTTTGTGCTTCCCCCCCCTCTCCCCCTGGGAGTGCCCTGTGTGCATGTAACCTTAATAAAAAGCAGGCTGGGCATCCCAGTGCTGAGTTCTTGTTTGACCCTCAATCGCAGCGTTGACTCGTTTTTGTGGGCAGAAGGGTATCCTAGCTGTACTACAGCTAAGGGAGATTATTCTATATTTGCGAGACTCATATAGAATACTATGGAAAGCAGCTTCTCCCCTCTTTAGCAATAGGGATCCAGGCTACTAAGCGGTCCATCTCTCAGCGAGACTAAGGGTAACCGTAACAACCACCTTAAAAACACGTGAAAAAATCCTTGAAAAAATCCTTGAAAAAATGTTATAAAAAATGTATATAATAGGTGAGCGTTATGTTAAGATTCAGCAAGTGCTGGTTACACTGTTAATATCAGTCTTAGAGTTTAATCAGTCACAATTTATGTAACAAAGTTCCTTATGTTGGTTGATCAAAAAGTGTTACAGTTCATCAGATAGTTTCAGCGTGAAAGAATTGTAATTTCGTTATTAATATGACCCCCTGGGAAATGGTTAAACGATCATATTAAACACCTAAGGTCAGGTTTTATTTGTACTCACACTTCCTTATCCAAAATGGCTTTGGTAACGATATTTAGGCTCACACTGTTGGAGATTTAAACAAGTAAGCAATATCTTCCAATGTTTTTGCACTCTTACTTGTATCGGCTGAACCCGGTCAGCGTAGTTGGAGACTGCTTGTTTACTCCGAACTCCTTGTGCGCCAGATACTTCAAGATTCCAAAGGGAGAAATGATGTCCACAGACCCGCACTTAGCGTGGAACACGCGCGGGCTAGAGTGTTAAAACTAGGTACCTAGATTTAAAAGTAGAATAAAGTCCTTAGCAGGAAACAACACAACATACAATCTACGCGTTTCACCCGTTAGATAGGGCTTTTTCAAGATACTGGTTTGTTCCCGGGACAGGATTTAAATGTTCATTGAAGTGTGTTCATTGGTTGTGACTCTTTCCAATTAAAGGTGGAATTTGATCAGACTTGCTTTTACTTAAGGTGGTTTATTGTGTTCAATTCCATGGGGTCATTCGTTCATTCAAAAGAAAGCTGTCTGAGATCCAAATATACCATAACCACTACACTATTGCATGATAACATTTAAGTCGATTATTATATCGGACCTATATCCACAATTTAGAATGTCCTTGTCTCATCATTAAGATAGAGTTATTAGCATATTAATCTTAGGACTATGGATTAAGATGACATCCTAGGTCTTTGGACCAATAAGATTAGCTAATAATTCACACTATACAAGGCTTAACCCTTTAGTGGATATTTCATTTGCTGCAACTTGTGTCCCGATTTTAGTTAATCCCCGTTCCTTTATTTTTAAATGTATTGTCTTGCCATTATTTTTAAAGTCCCAATAAAAGTTATATTTTAATTTTCCTCGTTTATCCGCCACCGATTACTCAGTCCAATACCATTGATAAAGGGAATTTGACTGCTATTTATATGTACTATTTTTGGAGGTTTATACCTCTTTTTGTCTCAATTCAAGATTTGTACAGAGCACCAAGTAATTATATGATTCGATATTACTATAGTAGTAGAGTAGGATATAATTCCCTCCCAGTTATCACTAGTAATTATATTCCCTTCTCTACCTCTCAGTAGTGCCATTGGGCTCTTTTTTCTTTGCTACCGACACAACCGAGATTCATGTATAGAAAAACTAATAATCTGAAAAATAGACTAGCACCCAGTATTCAGAGGAATATACAACTGGGAACAAACGGTATTAGTGGGAAAAGGATCAAAGGCTTTTTTCCATGCCCCAGCTGTAAAGCGTGTAACTGTGGCAAGAAAACAGATAATTTTCAATCCTATAACACGAAAGAAAAATATAAGATCAGAGATCTTATAAGGTGCCAGGACAAAGGGGTAATATATATGATGCAATGCACATGTGGACTCCAATACAAAGGACAAACGGCAAGATCCCTAAAAGACAGAATCAGAGAACACATACTGCTTACAGAGAAGTTGAATATGGAGAGGGCACTGGACACTTTACAACAAAACATCAAGGCAATATTAAACACCTGAAATATATTGGAATATAAAAAGTCAAGAAAAGCTAGAAAGGTGGAGATCACGAAATAGAACTTCTCACGGCAGAGTCGAAATGGATATTTAACCTGGACTGTCTACATCCAAAGGGCCTCAACACATCTTCTAAATATAAAAATCTAAATACCACATCTAAAGTATTCATAAGACACTTACTTCCTCCCATGTTTACATGTTTAACCCTACTAGTTTCCACAAAGGGAAAGGTGTGGTCCTCTATCAATAGAGGGATATTTGTGGTCCTCTACTAATAGAAAGATGTTGAGATTTACAGATGGGAGACGACAATGACAGAAATTAGGAATGACTGTATTTTTCTCATATATCTTTTCTTATATATTCTCCTTCTATATATTCTCCTTCTATATTGTCCTCCTATATAATACTATAACAAGATGGATCTATGACTGACTATTCCAATAATCCTCAACAGTCTAAGACTTATAGACCCAGTACATTAGATATGTGAAGTCTGATTTTCTTAGAGACCCAACAATATAGGACATAGGTCCCTGTATTCTCTTTTTATATATACATTATTCAAGCAATATCTAATAATAATAATAATTAAAAAAAACTCTGTTCAAATCCACTAGTGAAATACGTTTATATTAGACCCACAATAAGGGGGGATTGTAATTGTGAAATTGTAAATGAAGCCAGATACAATAAGAGTGGATTACTATATTGCTCCTCTAAAAATATTCCTTCCAAAAAATGTATTATGGCACAGTGAATAAAATCCAATTCCCCCAAAAAAGACCTCTATCATATAATCTCTTGTTCAATGATATTAGAGACTACAACCCTGAACACATATGGGTCTCATAGACATATGGAACAACAATATATATTTCTAAATTAAAGCTCACTATGAAGTTTTTTCTAGTTTTTTCTAACTATGGTTCACTATATATATATATATATATATATATAGATTATATATATATATATATATATATATATATATATATAGAGAGAGAGAGAGAGAGAGAGAGAGAGAGAGATGATATTGTGATATACACATTTTTAGTACTCACCTCATTAAATCTAAGTCTAACATACTCTATGTGTATTAGTAAATTAGTAAACCTTCTGATCAAGCAGGAGATGCATTAATATGCCTCATTATAAAGAGGTACTATGTGGTCAAAATAGAACAAAAATATCTATGCTTTTAATATCTAATCAGTTCAACAATTGTTGATTTTGAAAACCATCCCTACTCTAAGAGACCTACATTCAAGACATCGTCACTTTATATCTTTTAATTCATAAAGATTTATCTCTTCGAATTCAGAAATCTTAACCACAGATTTGTTACTACATGAACATTTTAAAAGTCTATCACACTTATGCTCTTATCTGTGTTTACTTTGTGCTGCTTGCGAGTTTTTATACATATATGTTTGTTTTAAAATATCCTATACATGTCTTTCTATACTTGTCTTTTTATACATGTGTTGGGTTCTAGAACATATTTTACAAAATAGTGATACCCAACTAACACAATTGTCGGTCACCATATTTTTTAAAACTCACAATTTTTAAACTCACAAGTAGCACAAAGTAAACCACTTCAGAATACTATGTGAGTCTTCTTTTCAGCTGCAAAAAACAAGAACAGCTGCCAAACACATGGACTACAGTAAACAATAAGATATACAATGGCCGTAAGTTTACAGAAAAGCGGAAGTGACGTCATAGCCAATGAGAAGTTTAGAAAAACAGAACCACCACTACGGAACAAAATAACATTATAACATGCCGATTATTAAATTACATTAGCTAAATAGGGTAAAGTAAACATATGACATATAAGACATAATAGGATTTAATTTAGCTAATAAAGAAAAAGAGGAGCTGTTGTCAATCAATAAACGTCACTTCCAGTTTTACGGATAACCTAAAGATTGGAGCCCAAATTATGTATATAGAGCAATAAGGGAAGAATATATAAGGCCATCAGCAATACATAGTTTTCAGTTTTGAAAAACATAATTTATGTAAGAACTTACCTGATAAATTAATTTCTTTCATATTGGCAAGAGTCCATGAGCTAGTGACATATGGGATATACATTCCTACCAGGAGGGGCAAAGTTTCCCAAACCTCAAAATGCCTATAAATACACCCCTCACCACACCCACAATTCAGTTTAATGAATAGCCAAAAAGTGGGGTGATAAGAAAGGAGCGAAAGCATCAAACAAGGAATTAGAATAATTGTGCTTTATACAAATAAATCATAACCACCACAAAAAGGGAGGGCCTCATGGACTCTTGCCAATATGAAAGAAATTAATTTATCAGATAAGTTCTTACATAAATTATGTTTTTTTCATGTAATTGGCAAGAGTCCATGAGCTAGTGACGTATGGGATAGCAGATACCCAAGATGTGGAACTTCCACGCAAGAGTCACTAGAGAGGGAGGGATTAAATAAAGACAGCCAATTCCGCTGAAAAAATAATCCATAACCCAAATCAAAAAGTTTTAATCTTATAATGAAAAAAAATGAAATTAAAAGCAGAAGAATCAAACTGAAACAGCTGCCTGAAGTACTTTTCTACCAAAAACTGCTTCAGAAGAAGAAAAAACATCAAAATAGTAGAATTTAGTAAAAGTATGCAAAGAAGACCAAGTTGCTGCTTTGCAAATCTGATCAACAGAAACTTCATTCTTAAAAGCCCAGAGATCTCTCCAGAGAATTCTTAGGATTAGGACATAAAGAAGGGACAACAATTTCTCTACTAATGTTGTTAGAATTCACAACTTTAGGTAAAAAATTAAATGAAGTCTGCAACACTGCCTTATCCTGATGAAAAATCAGAAAAGGAGATTCACAAGAAAGAACAGATAACTCAGAAACTCTTCTAGCAGAAGAGATGGCCAAAAGGAATAAAACTTTCCAAGAAAGTAATTTAAAATCCAGAGAATGCATAGGTTCAAACGGAGGAGCCTGTAAAGCCCTCAGAACCAAATTAAGACTCCAAGGAGGAGAAATTGACTTAATAACAGGCTTAATACGAACCAAAGCCTGTACAAAACAATGAATATCAAGATGATTAGCAATCTTTCTGTGAAAAAGTACAGAAAGAGCAGAGATTTGTCCTTTCAAGGAACTTGCAGACAAACCTTTTTCCAAACCATCCTGAAGAAACTGTAAAATTCTAAAAGAATGCCAAGAGAATTTATGAGAAGAACACCAAGAAATGTAAGTCTTCCAAACTCAAAAAGTTTCAAGAGTCCAGCACCTGGGATCCAAGGCATGCAAACACAGGGGCACTGCACAATACCCCCAGTCAATATAGCAAAAAGATGATAGTCGCACCACCAAGTTCAATGAATGAATTTCTTTATTGAGCCAAGATCAAAAAAATCAGCAACGTTTCGGACACTTTTTTTTTTTTTTTTTTCGTCCAAACTCAGTAATAGATCTTTCTAGACACAGATTTACGAGCCTGTAACATAGTATTAATCACTGAATCAGAGAAACCTCTATGACTAAGTATTAAGCGTTCAATCACCATACCTTCAAATTTAATGATTTGAGATCCTGATGGAAGAATGGGCCTTGAGATAGAAGGTCTGGCCTTAATGGAAGTGTCCAAGGTTGGCAACTGGCCATCCGAACGAGATCCGCATACCAAAACCTGTGTGGCCATGCTGGAGCCACCAGCAGTACAAACGAATGCTCCATTAGGATTTTGGAAATCACTTTTGGAAGAAGAACTAGAGGCGGAAAGATATAAGCAGGTTGATAATTCCAAGGAAGTGACAACGCATCCACCGCTTCCGCCTGAGGATCCCGGGATCTGGACAGATACCTGGGAAATTTCTTGTTTAGATGAGAGGCCATCAGATCTATCTCTGGAAGTCCCCAGATTTGAACAATCTGAAGAAATACCTCTGGGTGAAGAGATCATTCGCCCAGATGTAACGTCTGGCGACTGAGATAATCCGCTTCCCAATTATCTATACCTGGGATGTGAACCGCAGAAATTAGACCCATACAAGTATCCGAGATACTTATTTCATAGCCTGAGGACTGTGAGTCCCCCCTTGATGATTGACATATGCCACGTTGTGACATTGTCTGTCTGAAAACAAATTAACGATTCTCTCTTCAGAAGAGGCCAGAATTGAAGAGCTCTGAAAATCGCACGGAGTTCCAAAATGTTGATTGGTAATCTCGCCTCCTGAGATTCCCAAATCCGCTGCGCTGTCAGAGATCCCCATACAGCTCCCCAACCTGAAAGACTTGCATCTGTCGAGATCACAGTCCAGGTTGGACGAACAAAAGAGGCCCCTTGAATTAAACAATGTTGATCCAGCCACCAAGTCAGAGAAGATCGAACATTGGGATTTAAGGATATTAATTGTGATATCTTTGTATAATCCCTGCACCATTGGTTCAGCATACAAAGCTGGAGAGGTCTCATGTGAAAACGAGCAAAAGGGATCGCATCCGATGCAGCAGTCATGAGACCTAGAATTTCCATGCACAAAGCTACCGAAGGGAATGATTGAGATTGAAGGTTTTGACAAGCTGAAACCAATTTTAGACGTCTCTTTTCTGTTAGAGACAAAGTCATGGACACTGAATCTATTTGGAAAGCAAAAAAGGTTACCCTTTTCTGAGGAATCAAGGAACTCTTTGGTAAATTGATCCTCCAACCATGTCTTTGAATAAACAACACAAGTTGATTTGTATGAGATTCTGCAGAATGTAAAGACTGAGCAAGTACCAAGATATCGTCCAAATAAGGAAATACCGCAATACCCTGTTCTCTGATTACAGAGAGAAGGGCACCGAGAACATTTGAAAAGATCCTTGGAGCTGTTGCTAGGCCAAACGGAAGAGCAACAAACTGGTAATGCTTGTCTAGAAAAGAGAATCTTAGAAACTGATAGTGATCTGGATGGATAGGAATATGAAGATATGCATCCTGTAAGTCTATTGTAGACATATAATGCCCTTGCTGAACAAAAGGCAGAATAGTCCTTATAGTCACCATTTTGAATGTTGGTATCCTTACATAACGATTCAATATCTTTAGATCCAGAACTGGTCTGAAGGAATTCTCCTTCTTTGGTACAATGAACAGATTTGAGTAAAATCCCAGACCCCGTTCCAGAACTGGAACTGGCACAATTACCCCAGCCAACTCTAGGTCTGAAACACATTTCAGAAACGCCTGAGCCTTTACTGGGTTTACTGGAATGCGTGAGAGAAAAAATCTTGTCACAGGCGGTCTTATCTTGAAACCTATTCTGTACCCTTGTGAAACAATGTTCTGAATCCAAAGACTTTGAATCGAATTGATCCAAACATCTTTGAAAAATCGTAACCTGCCCCCTACCAGCTGTGCTGGAATGAGGGCCGCACCTTCATGCGGATTTGGGAGCTGGTTTTGACTTTCTAAAAGGCTTGGATTTGTTCCAGACTGGAGAAGGTTTCCAAACAGAAACTCTTCCTTTAGGGGAAGGGTCAGGCTTTTGTTCCTTATTCTGACGAAAGGAACGAAAACGATTAGCAGCCCTATATTTACCTTTAGATTTTTTGTCCTGAGGCAAAAAGGCTCCCTTCCCCCCAGTAACAGTTGAAATTATTGAATCCAACTGAGAACTAAATAATTTATTACCTTGGAAAGAAAGAGAAAGCAACGTTGACTTAGAAGTCATATCTGCATTCCAAGACATAAGCCATAAAGCTCTTCTAGCTAAAATAGCTAAAGACATATACCTAACATCAATTCTAATGATATTAAAAATGGCATCACAAATAAAGTTATTAGCATGTTGAAGAAGTTTAACAATGCTATAAGCATTATGGTCTGACACTTGTTGCGCTAAAGCCTCCAACCAGAAAGTGGACGCTGCAGCAACATCAGCCAAAGAAATAGCAGGTCTAAGAAGATTACCTGAATAAATAAGCCTTCCTTAGAAAGGATTCAAGCTTCCTATCTAAAGGATCTTTAAAAGAAGTACTATCTGCCGTAGGTATAGTAGTAACGTTTTGCAAGAGTAGAGATAGCCCCATCAACTTTGGGGATTTTTTCCCAAAACTCTAATCTATCAGATGGCAAAGGGTACAATTTCTTAAACCTTGGAGAAGGTGTAAATGAAGTACCCAGACTATTCCATTCCCTAGAAATTACTTCTGAAATAGCATCAGGAACGGGAAAAACTTCTGGAATAACTACATGAGGTTTAAATACTGAATTTAAAAGCTTATTAGTTTTAATATCAAGAGGACTAGGCTCCTCCATATCTAATGCAATCAACACTTCTTTAAGTAGAGAACGAATAAACTCCATCTTAAACAAATATGAAGATTTATCAGTGTCAATATCTGAGGCAGAATCTTCTGAACCAGATAGATCCTCATCAGAAATGAATAAGTCAGAATGATGGCGGTCATTTAAAAATTCATCTGAAATATGAGAAGTTTTAAAAGACCTCCTACGTTTACTAGAAGGAGGAATAACAGACAGAGCCTTCCGAATAGAATTAGAAACAAATTCTCTTACATTAACAGGAACATCCTGAACATTAGATGTTGAAGGAACAACAACAGGTAATGGATTATTACTAATGGAAATATTATCTGCGTTTGATAGTTTATCATGACAACTAACACAAACTACAGCCGGAGGAACAGTTACCAAAAGTTTACAACAAATGCACTTAGCTTTGGTAGAACCGACATCAGGCAGCGTCTTTCCAGAAGTAGATTCTGATCCAGGGTCAGGTAGTGACATCTTGCAATATGTAATAGAAAAAACAACATATAAAGCAAAATTATCAAATTCCTTAAATGACAGTTTCAGGAATGGGAAAAAATGCAAAATAGAACAAGCCTTTAGAAACCAGAAGCAACTAAAAAGTGAGACTGAAATAATGTGAAAAAAACTGGCGCCAAGTATGACGCCCACATTTTTGGCGCCAAGTATAACGCCCACATTTTTTGGCGCCAAGAATGACGCCCATATTTTTTGGCGCCAAAAACGTCCGCAACACACATACGTCAAAAATGACGCAACCACGTGAAATCTTCCGGTATCAGCTATGACGCCGGAAATGACGAATTGTTGGCGCCAAAAAAGGCTCGCGCCAAGAATGACGCAATAAATTGAAGCATTTTCTGCACCTGTGAGCCTAACAGCCTGCAATTTAGAAAATAAAGTCAATTGAAAATTTTTAAGGTAAGAAAAATATAAATTCAAATGCATTTTCCCAAAAAAATGAAACTGACAGTCTGAAAGAAGGAATACTGATTATCCTGAATCATGGCAAATATAAGTTTAACACATATATTTAAAACTTTACATATAAAGTGCCCAACCATATAAAAATAAGACTTACTTACCCTAAGACACTCATCTACATATAGTAGATAGCCAAACCAGTACTGAAACGAGAATCAGAGGTAATGGTATATAAGAGTATATTGTCGATCTGAAAAGGGAGGTAGGAGAAGAAATCTCTATGACCGATAACAGAGAACCTATGAAATAGATCCCCTAGAGGAAGACCATGGTATTCAAATAGGCAATACTCTCTTCACATCCCTCTGACATTCACTGCACTCTGAGAGGAAAACCGGGCTTCAGCCTGCTGCGAAGCGCATATCAACGTAGAAATCTAGCACAAACTTACTTCACCAACTCCATGGGAGGCAAAGTTTGTAAAACTGAATTGTGGGTTTGGTGAGGGGTGTATTTATAGGCATTTTGAGGTTTGGGAAACTTTGCCCCTCCTGGTAGGAATGTATATCCCATACGTCACTAGCTCATGGACTCTTGCCAATTACATGAAAGAAAAGGCCTGTTCCTAAGGCCGAAATGTTATTATTGTTGACTTTAAACTGGTAAACCTAATTTCATTATCAGCAACTTTTCTGGAGACAATCTGCACTGTTTGATTTATTTTTCACAGGATTTCTCAGGACCTTTGGTAAATACCCTAAGGATATCGAAGAAATTGGGGACATCACATAGATTCTCATCACCAGGAAGACAGGATTCTCACCACCAGGAATACAAGTTTGTCCCAATCGATTATTTGATAACTATTTTTGAATTTTGATTGTTTCATCGTTATCTTTTCTTTTTTTGTGTGTATACACTCCACAACCATTTTTACTTTTTTGTGTGTTTTGTTTTTTGCTTTTTGTTTTTTTTTGTATTTGAAATTTGATTTGATTTTTAACACCATTATGCATTTATTCACTATTTGAGACATATTTTTATCTCACATACTTTAATCCACATTACATCATCGTTTTTTCACCCAGGAATTATTGGGGTCCTTTTGGACTTACTTCCCCTTAATTAAGGAAAGAACTAACAGTCACTTCACCCTTGTGAACTTCTTTACCTTTACGTAGGCAACACAATCCAGCCAGATTTATCAAAATCACATATAGGAAAACATTGTATTTCAAGATTTTAAATATTGTTTTTATTGTTTACATGGATCCATGTTTAAGATCTGTTTAATTTTATTCAATTGTATTAATTTCTAATCTGTTTGATGTATTAAATTACTTTTTAATCAGACACAGTTTACCTTTATATACAACCCGTCACCATATATATCATTCACCAGTACCATAGCATTTAATTTATTTTCAGGCACTCTGTTCTAACTAACACCAAACCTTTCTCTTAGGAATTGTCAATCCAGTCTATCGAAAGCTTTTTCAGCATCAATTGCCAGGAGTTTATGTGTTTGGGAGTATTCTAATAAATTTAGGACCTTGATTGTTTTATCGCGTTCCTCTCTATGGGGGACAAAACCAACCTGGTTGAGGTGTATCAAATGTGGAAGTATAGTATTAATTCTAGTTGCTAGAATTTTTGCGTAGATTTTAATATCCACATTCAAAAGCGATATAGACTGAAAATTGGCAGGGGTGTCCGCAGTTTTTCCAGGTTTTGGCAATACCGATATGTGGGCTTTGAGCACATAAGGTGGAAATGGATCTTGTTGGTTTGTTTTATTAAAAATTGAGTATAAGTGAGGTGTTTTTTTTTGTAATATTGAACCGTGAAACCATCAGGGCCCAGACTTCTCCCAACTGGCATTTGTTTAAAGGGAGTGGTTATCTCGATTGGAGTGATAGGGGTATCTAAAGCTTGTATTTGAGATTCTGATAGATGGGATAATGGGGTATCTTGTAAATAATTTTAATATCTATATTTGCTTCTCTGAGTGTGGAAATATGTTTTAAATTGTATAGTTTGGAATAGTATGCATGAAATTTTGTGAGAGGATATCAGCCGTGGAATTAACCTTTTTATTTGCAGGTGTTTTTTTAAGTTTTCAAAACAAGCTTTATTCATGTATTAATGAAGCATTACAAACATATGAAGGCAACACTCATATACAGTACAATAATTCTGTAGATAATAAAAAAAATATATACATGTAAGAATGAGGATGTCCATGTGTTAATGAAAAATATAAAACTGGAGCACGTTGTTTCCTTGTGCTCATTAATTGTCTCTGGCTTCTGTTAAGTTCGACTTTGAGCTTGTTCCAGCGAGTATAAAAACCTGCTGTATATGAATAGGAAGTAGCGTTGCTTAAACATGGTAACTGAAGCTTAACTTCGGGAAAATTTTACTTTGAAATATAAAGAACTCAGCATTTTTGCTACATATTGCTGAGTTTTAACGGTTCCTGAAGTTATCACCCGTTTGAACGGGAGAAAGAGAATTGAGGGAATAGTGAGAGGGTACAAGGAGTACAAAGAATTGTTAATGGGTGGTGGTGAGGAGAGGAAAAAAAAAAGGGGGGGGGGGGTGGGAGGCGATGGGGAGGTTGTTCCGGTGCATTTGAAGTAGAAAGAAGAGGGGAGGGAGGGGGGCGATGAGCTGGAGGAGGGTGGGCGGGGGCGACCACTGGGCGCAAAGCCGAGGTCCTCCCATAAGGGCTGGATCTCGGTTGATCAAAGCTTTGCAGTTGTCAGGTCGGATGCTGAGGTCCTTCCAGGTAACATTACAATCCTCTACCTGTCCAGGTCAAAGTCATCATTTCATGAGTGGCCAGTCTACTAGTCTTAAGGTAATGATATCTTTCTAAATTCAGCAGTTCATCTACTCTAGCCCTCCACTCCCGCACGTCCGGCACCCGGTTTGTTTTCCAGTGCCTGGGAATCAAGCCCTTTGCACTGTTCAACATGAGCAGTAGGAGTAGGTATCTGTCCTCTCCGATAATCTTGGGTAGGCTGTAGTATATAAGATAAGATGGCTTTGATGGGATTATGACCCCCAATATCCTGCTCATCTCCCCCAGCACCTCCTCCCAAAAAGTCAGTATTTGTGGGCCGTTCCACCAGATATGTAGTAGGGTTCCTTCCTCTCCGCACCCTCTCCAGCAGTCCCCATTTGTGTGGGGGTAAATCTTTTGCAGCCTACGGGGAGTCATGTACCATCTGCTGAGCAGTTTATAGTGAGCTTCTTGTATTTTCATGGAGATTGATGCCCTCCTAGCTCTACTGAAGAGCCATTCCTTGTGCTCTATCTCTAGGTCCAACTCTGCTTGCCAGGCAGAGGTGTAGCTGGGGAGCTTAGTCCCATCTTTCAATAGAAGAATTTTGTAAATCTGATAAGGTGAGATGGTGTCTGTGTCTGTGTCATCGTACAAAGAGTTTCAAATAGTGTCCTGTCCCTAGTGAGTGAGGCCTTGTCTTTGTGTGTTTGGAAGTAGTGTGTGACCTGTGCCATTCTGTACCAGGAGGCAAAGATATCAGAGGCCCACTCCATCAGTTCTGCTTGAGTCTTAAGCTCACCCTGATGCAGAATGTTGTGAATAGAAATATCTTGGAGGGTGTGATGTGCTCTTGCATCGTATGGTGTTAATTCTATTCCCAGGTCTGGGTTTCTTCGGATAGGAGTGTTTGGTGAGTCTCGCAAGGACAGGTGAGAATCTTCCCTCATTAAATTGTCCTAGGTCACAAAGACCTCCATCAATAGAGGATATTGCTGTATTGCAGGTGGGCGGTTTTTAGTCGACACCCACGCCAGCGCCCCTGTATTGATAGACATCGTGATATCATTATCCATTTGGACCCATGCCTTATGTTGGAGGTTGTGACTCCATTCAACTAATCTTTGTAATGATATCGCTCTCTGGTATTCCCTCAATAGAGGTATGCCCAGTCCCCCCCTGTCTCTGGGCAAATAGGTGGTTTGCTTCTTGATTCTGGGTTTCACCCCGTTCCATATATAGGATTCCATTGCCGATTGTATGTGCCTGATATATAGTGTAGCTGGGGAGATTGGGACTGTTTGCATTATATATAACACCCATGGTAAGATATTCATTTTAACCACCCCTATGCGCCCCATCCACGAGATGGTTTTGTTTTTCCTTAAGGACTTCATCTCGAATTTGTTTATAGTTAATCTCTGCTATCTCATGGACATCTGAGGATATCAAGATACCCAGGTATTTAATAGATTGTTGTGCTATTTTAATAGGGCAGTCCGCCAGGTGATTGTCGAATACCGTGGGTTGTTCCGTGATGTTTAGAATCTCTGATTTTTGGGGGTTGAGAAGAAAATTTGAGACTTCTCCAAAGGCGGAGAACTCCTGTAGTGCCTCCGTCAGTGATACAGGGGAGTTTGACAACATCAATAAGATGTCATCAGCATACATTGATAGCTTATACTCCGCCCTTCCAATCTTCAGACCCTTAATGCGTGTATTGGCTCTAAGTTTGCTCGCCAGAACTTCGATTGTGAGAGCAAACAGAAGCGGTGACAGGGGGCACCCCTGCCTAGTCCCGTTGTGGATCTGGAAGGTATTTGAGAGCGTGCTGTTTACCCTGATTCTGGCATTTGGTGTCGAGTAGAGGGACATTATCACATTTATAAGCCTGGGCCCAAAGCCAAATTTCATCAGGGTATGTTGCATAAAAGGCCAGCTCACCCAGTCGAACGCCTTCTCAGCGTCCGTTGTGACCAGGGCGAGAGGCTGATTGTGGTTATGGGCATACATGATCATCTGGAGAGCTCTGAGAGTATTATCTCTCGCCTCCCGAGAAGGGATAAATCCCACTTGATCGGTAGAGACTAGTGTCGGTAACAGCCTGTTAAGGCGGCTGGCTATAACTTTGGCCAATATCTTTACGTCCGAGTTCAGCAAGGATATTGGCCTATAATTTTTGGGTTTGTTAGGTGGTTTCCCAGGCTTAGGGATTACAGTTATATATGCTTCGAGCATAGAGCTCGGTAAGACTGGGGAGTCAGAGAGTGTATTGAATGTCCTCAGCATTATTGGGCCAGGGTGTCCGCATACTTTTTGTAATATTTGAGCCCAAAGCCATCTGGTCCCGGGCTCTTCCCGGAGGGCAGGTCCTTGATTGCTTTCTTGATTTCTGTCAAGGAAATTGGGGAGTCAAGTGCTTCCATTTCCTGCTCTGTGATTCTAGGGAGGTCAACCCTCTCCAGATATTCCATTATCTTCCCCTCTTCCCTCTCCCGCCCAGAGGGGTCATGAATTTCTCCCACCTCCCCTTTAATGTTGTATAGTGATGCGTAGTACTTTATAAAAATGTCTGCTATCGAGTCCACGTCAAATTTAGCTATTCCTCCCCCGTCCTCCATCTGGTGTACATGTGCTTTAATTTTTTTCCAAGCTAGCGCTCTGGCCAGGAGCTTCCCTGGTTTATCCCCTTGTTCATAATAGAGTTGCCTCATTTTTAAAGCCTGTTTCTGATAGTCTTCCTGTAAGAATACTAATAGTGCCTCCCTAGATGTGGTCAGTGCTTTTATGTGTAGCTCGTCCGTCGGGTGTGTCTTATGGAGTAGTTCCGTTCTCTCTACTTGTGCCAGTAAAGTTTGGTAACGCTCTCTCCTGGCTTTCTTAAGCCTGGAACCCCTCTTAATGAGGATGCCCCTGATAGTACATTTATGCGCCTCCCATATGGTTGTATCTGGTATTTGGTCGTCCGCATTTATATGAAAATACTCTACAATTGCTTTGTTGAGGTCTACTCCAAACAGTGGGTCGTCTAGAAGGGTATCGTCTAGCCTCCATATATAGGGTGTGATGGGGACAGTGGGCCATAAAATTGAACACCCCACCGGAGCATGGTCTGACCATGTAATCGGTGTGTCTGTGAACAGATAATCAATCCTAGAGTATTTTCTGTGGGGATGGGAGTAGAATGTGTAATTTTTAACCAGGGGGTGATGCGTCCACCACACGTCATAGATAGCTAAGTCTGTCAGTGAGGAAGTGATACGCTTCACTGTCTTATGGGGGACGCTGGAGAGGCCGTGGGTGTCCATCAATGGGACAAGCGGTGCGTTGAGGTCCCCTCCCATAAACAGTACACCCACTCTTAATTCTAGGATTTTGCGACTAACTTTTGATAAGAAAAGGTGCTGGGAGCAATTAGGGCAGTAGACATTTGCTAGGGTAATGGGTCTATTATGCAATAGCCCCGTGACTACCTGGTATCTTCCCTCCGGATCATTATATGACTGTATGACCTGGAAGGGCGTTTTGGCACTGAAAAGTATTCCCACCCCATTCCTTTTACACAGGCCTGATGCGAGGAGTGCAATGGGGTAGTAACGGGAGCACCACTTTGGCTCGTGGCCCGCCATAAAGTGCGTTTCCTGCATAAATATGATATCTGCGCCGAGTCTTTGCATGTCTCTAGTAAGTATAGAGCGTTTGTTAGGGCTGTTCAATCCCTTTACATTTATTGTGATAAGCTCCACTGGACGTGGGGTTTTCTGTCTCTGCGTCATGTTGTAAGGGCTAGAGTGCAGGCGTATGGGAAACCGTTAGGGGCAGGGCGGAGTAAGGGACTAAAAGAGGAGGAGAGAAAAAAAAAGGGGGGGGGAAGGAGAGTAAAGGAGACGAAAGGGGGGCAGTAAAGGAGAAAGAGCGGAGTAGAAGGAGGGTGTAGTAAGGGGGGGGTTAGAGAGAAGGGAGTAAATGAGAGTGTGGGTTAGTTAAGAAACAGGGAAAAGGTCAGAGGGGAATTGGTAAAGGTAAGGATAGATTACCTTCACTATGAAGGCACGTAACAGTAGAATGAACAAATTGTCAGTAAGTAATCCACTGACTAGAACTTTAATAACTTCTGTAACAAAGCAGGGGTAGTTATCCCTGCGCTTTCGCATTAAATATAAACATATAAAAATAACTAACGGCTAGATTTAGAGTTTTGTCGGTAAGGACCCGCGTAGCTAACGCCGGCTTTTTTCTGGCCACACCATAAAAATAACTCTGGTATTGAGAGTCCACAGAATCGCTACGTTAGGCTCCAAAAAAGGAGCGTAGAGCATATTTAACGCAACTTCAACTCTCGATACCAGAGTTGCTTACGGACTGGCCAGCCTCAAAAACGTGCTCGTGCACGATTCCCCCCTAGGAAACAATGGGGCTGTTTGAGCTGAAAAAAAACCTAACACCTGCAAAAAAGCCGCGTTCAGCTCTTAACGCAGCCCCATTGTTTGCTATGCGGAAACACCTCCTAAGTCTGCACCTAACACCCTAACATGTACCCCGAGTCTAAACACCCCTAACCTTACACTTATTAACCCCTAATCTGCCGCCCCCGCTATCGCTGACACCTGCATTTTATTTTTAACCCCTAATCTGCCGCTCCGTAAACCGCCGCTACTTACATTATCCTTATGTACCCCTAATCTGCTGCCCCTAACACCGCCGACCCCTATATTATATTTATTAACCCCTAATCTGCCCCCCACAACGTCGCCTCCACCTACCTACACTTATTAACCCCTAATCTGCCGAGCGGACCGCACCGCTACTATAATAAAGTTATTAACCCCTAATCTGCCTCACTAACCCTATACTAAATAGTATTAACCCCTAATCTGCCCTCCCTAACATCGCCGACACCTAACTTCAAACATTAACCCCTAATCTGCCGACCGGAGATCACCGCTATTCGAATAAATGTATTAACCCCTAAAGCTAAGTCTAACCCTAACACTGACACCCCCCTAAATTAAATATAATTTTAATCTAACAAAATTAATTTAAAACTAAATACTTACCTGTAAAATAAACCCTAATATAGCTACAATATAAATTATAATTACATTGTAGCTATTTTAGGATTAATATTTATTTTACAGGCAACTTTGTAATTATGTTAACCAGGTACAATAGCTATTAAATAGTTAAGAACTATTTAATAGTTACCTAGTTAAAATAATTGCAAAATTACCTGTAAAATAAATCCTAACCTAAGTTACAATTAAACCTAACACTATACTATCATTAAATTAATTAAATAAAATACCTACAATTATCTACAATTAAACCTAACACTACTCTATCAATACATTAATTAAATACAATTCCTACAAATAACTACAATTAAATAAACTAACTAAAGTACAAAAAATAAAAAAGAACTAAGTTACAAAAAATAAAAAAATATTTACAAACATAAGAAAAATATTACAACAATTTTAAACTAATTACACCTACTCTAAGCCCCCTAATAAAATAACAAAGCCCCCCAAAATAACAAAATGCCCTACCCTATTCAACATTACTAAAGTTCAAAGCTCTTTTACCTTACCAGCCCTGAACAGGGCCCTTCGCGGGGCATGCCCCAAGAAGTTCAGCTCTTTTGCCTGTAAAAAAAAAACATACAATACCCCCCCCCAACATTACAACCCACCACCCACATACCCCTAATCTAACCCAAATACCCCTTAAATAAACCTAACACTAAGCCCCTGAAGATCTTCCTACCTTGTCTTCACCATACCAGGTTCACCGATCCGTCCTGAAGAGCTCCTCCGATGTCCTGATCCAGCTGAAGTCTTCTATCAACGGCATCTTCAATCTTCTTTCTTCCGGATCCATCTTGCAGACCTCCGACGCGGAACATCCTGCTGGCCCGATGGACTACCGACGAATGAAGGCTCCTTTAAGGGATGTCATCCAAGATGGCGTCCCAAGAATTCCAATTGGCTGATAGGATTCTATCAGCCAATCGGAATTAAGGTAGGAATATTCTGATTGGCTGATGGAATCAGCCAATCAGAATCAAGATCAATCCGATTGGCTGATCCAATCAGCCAATCAGATTGAGCTCGCATTCTATTGGCTGATCGGAACAGCCAATAGAATGCGAGCTCAATCTGATTGGCTGATTGGATCAGCCAATCGGATTGAACTTGATTCTGATTGGCTGATTCCATCAGCCAATCAGAATATTCCTACCTTAATTCCGATTGGCTGATAGAATCCTATCAGCCAATCGGAATTCGAGGGACGCCATCTTGGATGACGTCATTTAAAGGAACCATCATTTGTCGTTCAGTCGTCGGGCAGGATGGATGTTCCGCGTCGGAGGTCTTCAGGATGTTGCCGCTTCGCTCCGGATGGATGATGATAGAAGATGCCGCCTGGATGAAGACTTCAATCGGATGGAAGACCTCTTCTGCCCCGCTTGGATGAAGACTTCGACCGGATAATGGACATCTTCAGCCCCCCGCTTGGGCTTGGATCAGGACATCGGAGGAGCTCTTCAGGACGGATTGGTGAACCTGGTATGGTGAAGACAAGGTAGGAAGATCTTCAGGGGCTTAGTGTTAGGTTTATTTAAGGGGGGGTTGGGTTAGATTAGGGGTATGTGGGTGGTGGGTTGTAATGTTGGGGGGGGTATTGTATGTTTTTTTTTACAGGCAAAAGAGCTGAACTTCTTGGGGCATGCCCCGCAAAGGGCCCTGTTCAGGGCTGGTAAGGTAAAAGAGCTTTGAACTTTAGTAATTTAGAATAGGGTAGGGCATTTTGTTATTTTGGGGGGCTTTGTTATTTTATTAGGGGGCTTAGAGTAGGTGTAATTAGTTTAAAATTGTTGTAATATTTTTCTTATGTTTGTAAATATTTTTGTATTTTTTGTAACTTAGTTCTTTTTTATTTTTTGTACTTTAGTTAGTTTATTTAATTGTAGTTATTTGTAGGAATTGTATTTAATTAATGTATTGATAGAGTAGTGTTAGGTTTAATTGTAGATAATTGTAGGTATTTTATTTAATTAATTTAATGATAGTATAGTGTTAGGTTTAATTGTAACTTAGGTTAGGATTTATTTTACAGGTAATTTTGTAATTATTTTAACTAGGTAACTATTAAATAGTTCTTAACTATTTAATAGCTATTGTACCTGGTTAAAATAATTACAAAGTTGCCTGTAAAATAAATATTAATCCTAAAATAGCTACAATGTAATTATAATTTATATTGTAGCTATATTAGGGTTTATTTTACAGGTAAGTATTTAGTTTTAAATAGGAATCATTTATTTAATAAGAGTTAATTAATTTCGTTAGATTAAAATTATATTTAATTTAGGGGGGTGTTAGGGTTAGGGTTAGACTTAGCTTTAGGGGTTAATACATTTATTAGAATAGCGGTGAGTTCCGGTCGGCAGATTGGGGTTAATGTTTGAAGTTAGGTGTCGGCGATGTTAGGGAGGGCAGATTAGGGGTTAATACTATTTATTATAGGGTTAGTGAGGCGGATTAGGGGTTAATAACTTTATTATAGTAGCGGTGCGGTCCGCTCGGCAGATTATGGGTTAATAAGTGTAGGCAGGTGGAGGCGACGTTGAGGGGGGCAGATTAGTGGTTAATAAATATAATATAGGGGTCGGCGGTGTTAGGGGCAGCAGATTAGGGGCACATAAGGATAACTTAAGTAGCAGCGCTTTGCGGTCGGCAGATTAGGGGTTAATTATTGTAAGTAGTTGGCGGCGACGTTGTGGGGGGCAGATTAGGGGTTAATAAATATAATACAGGGGTCGGCTGTGTTAGGGGCAGCAGATTAGGGGTACATAAGTATAACGTAGGTGGCGGTCGGCAGATTAGGGGTTAAAAAATTTAATCGAGTGGCGGCGATGTGGGGGGACCTCAGTTTAGGGGTACATAGGTAGTTTATGGGTGTTAGTGTACTTTAGAGTACAGTAGTTAAGAGCTTTATGAATCGGCGTTAGCCCAAAAAGCTCTTAACTACTGACTATTTTCTGGGGCTGGAGTTTTGTCGTTTTTCTAACGCTCACTTCAGACACGACTCTAAATACCGGAGTAAGAAAGATCCCATTGAAAAGATAGGATACGCAATTGACGTAAGGGGATCTGCGGTATGGAAAAGTCGCGGCTGAAAAGTGAGCGTTAGACCCTATTTTGAGTGACTCCAAATACCGGAGTTAGCCTAAAACCAGCGTTAGGAGCCTCTAACGCTGGTTTTCACGGCTACCGCCAAACTCCAAATCTAGGCCTTAGTGAATTAACGTTCTCTAGATACATTAACATTAACAGTGCATATAACAGTTAGATAAACCAGTAGTGCAGGGTCCCACAGGTCTGACAGAACGACATTGTTTCAATTGAGATAAGGTGTTAGTGAAAACATACCAAATTATTCCAGCATTTCTGATGATTTATTCTGCCTAAAGTACAGGCCTGCACACTATCACTGACTGCTCTGTCCTCCTGTCCTCTATCACCAAGCCAACCCCAATCTCTCTGTATATACCAACTATACCAACGCAGCTTCTTAGTTTATGTGCTCCATATTTCCCAGGTTGTACATGTCTATTGTGTAGTATTGGGAGCTGCAGTGAGAATACCCTATTGTGTTAAGCGCTTGTCTTCTTATATATTTACAAGGAGGGAGTCTAATGTCAGATACACTAAGTAGAGGGATCTAAGTGACAACTAAGAGGGGTGGGGAGGCGCTGTTTGACTCTCTGCTCTATATACTATGGGGCCAGAGGTGGTTCTCAGCTAACAGTGTATCGGTCCTAGGCTCATTGTAAGTGGCCGTTGCTAGCTAATGTGTTTTGTGAGTAGTATGTTCCCTGAGAGATAGCTAATGCGTGTGCAAATCAATACATTACTTTTAAGTTGACTGAGAAAGAATAAAAAACATTCAGTATATAATGACAAATATAACATGGTATCAATATACGACCTGTCAGGAGTCCAAACATCACTCGATCTGCTAGTGCAAATCGTGTATGGGTTAAATAAGGAAATAGTTTCAGTCTCATTTTGCTCCTTTTGGTATGGTGTAGACTACTGGCCTTCTTCACGAAGTCGACCAGGAGCCCTGTGATTACCTTCCCCCGGGTCCTGCGGGGGTGTGATGCGGAGACCAAGGGCTTGGTTAAAGCTGGGGAGGTCTTCTATGGATTTAAGGACGTGTGAAGCATTATTCTTGGATGCAATCAAGCAGGTGGGGAAACCCCATCTGTAAGGGATCTTCTTTTTCTTTAAGGACCGCTGTGAACCTCATGTCTCTTCGCTTCTGTAGCGTGGTTGGACACAGGTCGGAGTAGATCTGGATTTCGGAGCCTTTGAAGTCTATTGGGTGCTGTGTTCTGGCTAGCCTTAGTATTTCTTCCTTGTCCCTGAACGACAATAACTTCATGATAACGTCTCGGGGGGGGGGGGGGGGGGCTCTGCTGGGCGGTTTGGGTCACAGGACCCTGTGTGCTCTCTCTATTTGCACCTCCGAGGCTGAATCGTCTCTCTTAAGATGTCTGATAAAATCTTGTATGTAGGCCTGTAGGGCAGGAGGGTCAACTGCTTCTGATATTCCACGCAGCCGAATATTGTTCCTCCTGCTCCTATTCTCTAAATCTTCAACACGGTCCATGAGTGCCTGTACCGTGCCATCCTGTGCCTGCATATAGCTGGTTTGTTGCTGCAAGTCTGAACTTAAGATTTCTTGCCTCTCCTCAATTAGGGTGACTCGCTGGTCCACTGCCGCAATGTCCCTTTTGAGTTCCCCAAACATGCTTTTAAAATCGTGCATTGCTTCTTTGATGTCCTCTTTTGAGGAGAGATGCTTAATGTCTTCTTTTGTAAGGTAGTGAGAGCTGTGTGCCTGCCCCCCCGATTCTTGTGTCTGTGCCATTGTAGTTTGTTTTGCTGTGCCTTGATGAGGCCCTCCACCTGGTTTTGCAGGGTCAGTAGGGATTAGGTAGTTTTCAATGGCTGAGGATTGAATACTCTTTGGTGTTTTGGCAGTCCTTTTGCTTGCCATCACATAAGCTTGCGATCTGTCTACACTGGGATCGTGTCCCTTTTAATTCAGCAGAGTTCTACCCCTTGATGGGTTATTTTAACCCCTGCTTTATTGTATGTGGTAGACTAGGTCTTATAAAAAAAGGCAATCTTCAGCTGTATTACGCTGTATTGCCTGTGTTGGTGTGGTCTTTTCTTGTTTCCAGCAGAGAGGAGGCCCTGCTTATGTTGGTTGAGAGTTTATTTCTCTGTGTTGTGGGACTAGGCCTCTGTGAGAGTTACTGGGTGGCAAATCAGGTACAGCCCTTTTCAGATGCTTTAACCCCCTCAGCCCACCGGCACCGTGCGGGGTAAATGTCAGTTTTTATGTGATGGGGTTACTTACTGGCACTGCTCATGGTGCTTGTTCCCTCCAGCCCTCTGCGAATTGCTCTGCTTCTGCAGGCTCCGGTCACGTGGGCGTGGCCTAGTCTCGCGGCCCAGTCTCGCGGACCAAAGTTGCTGCCGGGTATGAAGGGGCCCTTTCACCGGTGAGTGCGGAGGTGATCTCCGATGCAGGAGTGTGCGCCGGGTGTGCTGTGGTGGCAAGCGGGTGTGCTCTGTTACCTTGCCGATCTGCTCCGGGTTCGCAGAGAGCCGTTGCCTGGGCAGCTTGTGTGAGTGATGGCTAACTCTCCGGGAAACACGATGTATGCCTCAATTTTTGGACACCAATAGCTCCCTTTATCGGTCTAATGCTTTATATGTTGTTTGGTTTCAGTTAAGAACGCCAATTCTATGAGAAATACTGCAGGGACTATTGAGCTCTAGAAAAATGCTGCCATCTCAGTTTGTGGCTAAACTCCGCCCCCCATTTGCAGGTGTTTTTAATTCATGAACAAAGTTTTTAATTTTTTTTGAGTTTTAAAGTTCTGGCTAATAGTTTCCCAGATCTATTATTGTCGAAGTAGAATTTTTGTCTAATTTTTAACGCGATTAGGTTGGTTTCTGTAACTAGTAGGTCATGGACTGCTTTCCTTGCATTCTCTAAGTTAGAGTGGATTTGTTGGTCCGTGGGGTTATTTTTATGTGCATATTCAATCTTAGACAAGGCTTCTGTTAACTTGAGATATTGTTGTCTGGCTATTTTTTTAATATATGATTTCCTCTTGATAAATTCCCCTCTTATATAACATTTATGGGCCTCCCATACTAAAAAGTGATCTGCGTCTGGAAGTAAGTTAAATTCAAAGTATTCCAGTAGTAACTTTTCTATCTTAGCTATAAAATCTGGGTTTGTTAATAAAGAGTCCTCTAATTTCCAAAGGAAAGTACCATTAGGTGCAGTTGTCCATCTTAGTTGTAATATTACCGTGGAGTGGTCAGACCAGACTGTGTGTGTAATTCTGGAAAATGTGACATTGGACAATCCCTTCTGGTTTGTCATGAAATAATCAAACCTACTTTAAGTTTGGTGTGGAGAGGAAAAAAAGGTATAGTCACTCTTAGTGGGATTTAGTAGTCTGTATATGTCATATAAGTTTTGGTCACGCATGATTTTCCATAATTGTTTAACTGTGCTTTTAGAGGTCGTAGGGTGTGGGTTTGTGCTTATCTATATTGGTTGTAGGGCAATATTAAGATCACCACCAATGAATATTGCTCCCTTTGAAAGGTCTAGTATTTGGTTAAAGCACTTTTTATAAAATGGTAGCTGTTTTGTGTTGGGAGCATTGATATTTATCAATGTTACAGGAGTTCCGAAACAGTAAACAAATATGCATAAAAGTCTGCCCTCAGTGTCTGTATGTGTTTGTATGTGTGTAAAGGGAACATGTTTACTTATCAAGATACTCACTCCATTTTTTGTTATGGTCAGAGGAACTATGAAAACGTTGTGTATATAAGGGACCAAGGTATTTGGGTTCCCTGGATTTTTGAAAGTGAGTCTCCTGTAAGAAGATGATGTCTCCTTTCTTTTGCTGGAGATCTGTGAGTGCAATAGATCGTTTTTGAGGCGAATTGAAGCCTTTAACATTTTGGGTGATTAAGATGATTTGTTTATCTTTTGGAGCCATTTATATCTTATTATTATGGAAATAGGGAAAGGTAAATCCTATCCCATGTGTTAATAAATTATTGAAATGTACCTCAAACCAGAAAAAATAAAAACAATGCAACAACAACAACAATAAAAAACAGGTAGTTAAACTAAACATATCCCCTAGGAATCGCTTAGGGGCATTGGATGAAAGTATTACGACTATATGAAAAGGAAAAGTCACAATAGTCATAATTAATCACATAACAGGAGGTGGTAACCAGCTCCTAACAAGATATCAATTTACATTCTAAGCATTTCTACTGTAAATTTCCATAAGACTTAACTTATTTTCACTTGTAGCCCAAGTTTAGATACAAATTCTTGATTTGTGGGGAGAGGAGGGATAGGGGAGGAAAGGGATAAGGAGGGTATATAGGAAAAGAAATTAGTGCAATATCAGAATTGATATCACCACCATCCACTTTATGTCAAAACAATGTAACCAACCTGATGACAATACTCTGTCACCACTCAAGGGGGCGCTAATATACACAGAATATATATAGTGCTAGATCACTCCTATAATGTCAACAGATTACAAAATACAACAAAAATATAGTGTATATATAGTGTGATAAAATATACAAAATGATATAACTTATCAGTCCATAGGTGAATCAATCACTGAAAAAAGTGTTGTCCATTTGGACTTGCTTCCAATGGTCTTTTATTCTTGAATTCACGGCAGCTCCTTCCCAAATAGAAGAGGTTAACTGGAATCTGTGATGGTATAAAACAAACACACAGAAGGGCGCCTCCTAGTGTAATAAAGTACAGATGGTGTACAAATATGTGATAACAGATGTTCAGGTACTCACAAGTGTGGCAGCACTCTCTCGTGCTTAGTAGTGCATACTGGAATCTCACAGTGTCCCAGCTCACTGTTCTTTTCCCATAGGTCTCAGTCTAGGCTGTAGTCTCCAACTGCAAACAAACATGGACATGCTCTCAGTCAAGTGATAAGTTTTAAAATCACTTTTATTAAAACAATGGTCTTTAAAAGCACAGTGTATACATATTTCAATGTGTATTAAAATGCAACTAGTTTCTCAGTTAACTTGCTGTTTCCTCAGGCATCTGAGGAAACAGCAAGCTAACTGAGAAACTAGTTGCATTTTAATACACATTGATATATGTATACACTGTGCTTTTAAAGACCATTGTTTTAATAAAAGTGATTTTAAAACTTATCACTTGACTGAGAGCCTGTCCATGTTTGTTTGCGGTTGGAGACTACAGCCTAGACTGAGACCTATGGGAAAAGAACAGTGAGCTGGGACACTGTGAGATTCCAGTATGCCATACTAAGCACGAGTGAGTGCTGCCACACTTGTGAGTACCTGAACATCTGTTATCACATATTTGTACACCATCTGTACTTTATTACACTAGGAGGCGCCCTTCTGTGTGTTTGTTTTATACCATCACAGTTTCCAGTTTATGTCAAAACAGTCCACATATAGTCCCATCATCGAGTCTTTAGCATTTGTTTTTGCTCAGCATATGGAGTAGCGAACTTGGGGGTGGTATTCAGGTCTCCTGTGTGACCTGTTGTCGTACTCGGTTCTCAGGTGAAGTGGCAGGTTTATTCTTTCTTGGGGAAGATGAGTGCAGAGCTTGAGATTTATTTTTTGTTAATGGGTGAACTTGTTGGCAGGTTTCGTGAGCTTGTGGGGTCTTCTTGTGATTTGGACGGCCTTGAGCAGTATCCGGTAGAGTGCAGATAGGGGGATCTAAATCTAGCACCTTGCAAAAGTTGGATACGTCAGATAAGTTTCTGCGCGTCAGCTTTTGGTTTTCATGTAAGACATATAGCTGGAAAGGATAACCCCACCAATATAATATTCATTTTTGTCTGAAGAGAGTTGTTAGGGGGTTCAGTTCACTGCATCTTTGAAGCGTGCGTGGTGAAAGATCGGCAAAAAATTGAAGAACAGTGCCTCTGAAGCGTACTGGTTAGTTTTTTCTGGAGAAGATTAGTAATTCTTCTTTCTCGCTGAATTGCCGGAATTTAATAATAATGTCCCTTGGAGTAGCTGCTTCCGAGGGTCTGGGCCTCAATGCTTTATGTGCCCTGTCCCATTGTATGCTTTCCGCAGAAGAGGACCCTGTAAGATGTTGGAAGAGAGGATTCCCCTAATCCTTAAGTTTTTCCCCCGGCTATGATTCCCCAAATCCTCGATCTTATCATGTAGTGTGTATATAAGGGAGGATTGTTGTGCTGCTTGTTCCTGTTAAGTTATGACATCTTCCTTGATTAGGTCTGTGTTGTCTTCAAGTGCTTCAACACGAAACCCCAGTATATGCATGTCTTGTTTGAGCTCTGCTATTTCCTCTATCATGCAGGGATAAAGTGTAATATGGGAAAGGTAGTAATGTCTAATAAAGCCCCATAAACATAATTCATACAAATACAATAAAGTGTCAGCTTATGCTGTTAGTATTTATAATAGGGATAGAAGACCCAGCTACAATTAGTGATGGGGGGGTTGTCTCATAAGTAGTAGAAAAAATATAGAGAGTGGTAAGACAGTAAATGAGCACTCACAGAAAAAATATCATAATAAGAAATGACAGTTAAGGCTGTCCAAAGCAGGTATAATATAAAACTTAACGTTTAATAGGATACAATAAAAAATGTGTACAAAATCTACTAGTGTAGGTATATATAAAAACAGATTAAAAATTAATAAAAAGCTAGCATGTCCACTGAAACCCCTAAACGTTACCAAGAAATGCTGACAAGCATTTGCTTATTGCTTATTTAATCTATATCAATGTAGTAATGCTAAGCGAGGTGAGGACAAGTATACTTAGGCAGGTAAATACCCAAAAAGGCTCACAGATTGCACAAGCAGACGAGCTAGAAAAGAGGATTGACCTCCACACATATATTCTATCTAAGTGCAATGCTGGAACAGTATAAGCCTGCCCAAGCAACAAGATCCTAATACCTAATGCTTGTTATACCAATAATAAAAGATCCTATATGGAAGGTAACAAGGGGAATTACAAAGGGATAGCTAGACTATAACAAGCGCCTGATGCGCATTTCGCCAGTCATGGCTTTTTCAAAGGCTAACCCGACTTGCGGGAGCCCCACTGTCTATATAGCGATTATCAACCAATCAGGGGGTGAGGATTTACTCACACCCCTGTGGGAACCAATCCTAAACGTACCCCTATCATTGGATAGATGTTTGTCACAATGTCACTGCGTAATATGACGCAGGGAGGAGGGGGTATGTGGTCATGTAGAGAAACACGAACCCGTGTTTATAAATTGACCTGTCAAAAGATTCACACTGGAATAAACGTGATCACGGATCAATACATATAATGCAATAGATATTTTTGGAAAATACTATATGTGCCTGATTGAGACGATAAGTGATTGAATATTTATTCACACCACAAGGGTTTCTGTCTCTGAGAGGATACGATTATGATAGTTACCCATGTGTCACATCAGATTTTTACAATACCACACATATTAATACCGTAAGATTGGATAGATGTTCACTTATTAGCATATCAAGATTACCCCCTGTGCAAGGTATACTCAGTTATTGATTATAAAGTAAACATCATACCATTAATAAATATTGTTCGTGTTCATTATTACTTTGAAAGCTTTACCATTCCTTATCATAGAACAGACATAATTAGTCTAATTATCGAGTGCTATAGTATGAGGAAAGAGATACCGCAAGGGATAATGTACAGAGCAGATAATATGTACAGGTTAAGATACGTGATCAACTCATGTTTACAAAAATATCCCATGTTAATCTACACCAAATCAATCATGAAGGTCACAAAATAAACTGTTTAGGTAGAGTGGACATAACGTATTTATTACCGAAATACATAGGAGTAGTAAATACATGTTGTCAAACACTATTATTATCTTAGTATGTGATGTTTCATATATTAGGTCTGTATAGCAGAGTGCAACATACGGATTGCATAAAGATAATGTAAGCCGGGAAGATATCTAAAATGGCAAGATGTATATACCATTAAAGTAAGTTACAAATACGTGCCTATCAGGGACGGGGGGGGGGGGGGAAGGAGGAGTAACAATCAAAAGTCACCAAATATCAATTGCAGCAGAGGGCTCAGTATTATCTTATATTGACAACGTAAATCCCTATAATCATCATAGAGATTCATGATGTAAATGAGCCACTCGTGAGGTTAATACAGCTTCAGAAAGTAGGAAAATTATTGGCAAAAGCATCAGTTGTGTTCATACATAAAATCCCCACAATGAATAAACATAATTTAAAGGATTTATTATGTCAGATGAAAATCAGAACATTTATTACAAGAAAGAACCATATCCATCTTGTTCATTAAGTCCCACTGGTGTCAATGTGTTTAGCCAAAAAATCCATCTACACTCAGCTTGTAGTAACATGGTTTCAATATTTCCACCTCTAATGCCAAGTATGATTACTTGTAGAACAGACACCTTCAAATCAGGTTTAGTTCCATGGTTCCTGAGATATTGCCTAGCCACCGGTGTAAGTTTTTTATTTTTACTATTGTCAGTTATACCGTTTTTAATACTATTAGTGTGTTCACTCAGCCTAGTGCGTAGTTCACGTGTCGTTATCCCTATATACCTTTTGTCACAAATGCATAAAAGGCAATAGACAACATTTTTTTTCTATAATTCGCAAATACAAGCATTCTTTTTATGCAGTTTGAATGACAAATTCTCTCTCGTTATAGATATATCTGCAAAAACTGCACGATCCACAACTATATGTACCACATATATTTTTAGTACTCTGATTTTTTCTAGTAAAGTGACTTTTGCCTAATTTATTTCCAGTAGTAGGGGCTCTTCTCCAACAGGTATTTATTTTTTCCCCGACAATTTGAGATAGGTCTTTTTTTTTTTTTTTTTTTTTTTTTCTTCTCAAAACAAGACAAAACAAAACAAAACAAAACAAAAAAAATTTGGATTTTTCTCTCTCCCTGTTTTCCACGATCTTTGTCTTGATCAGATAGGTCTTGATCAGATTTCAAAATGCTGCAATGTCTATTCAGAATATTATTTATACACTGATAATCAGCATTAAAGGTTGTAACAAATCTGATTTCATTGTAGGTATTTTTTAGTTTCTTCTTTGGAATCAATAGTTGATGTCTTGGGGTTCTTTTAGCTCTTTGATATGCTCTCCGAATTACCCTGCGGGTATAGCCTCTTGCCATCAAACGTGACTTAAGTTCTTTAGCTCTTCTGTTAAAAACCGTAAAGTCTGTACAGTTCCTTCTAAATCTAAGAAATTCCCCTATTGGGATAGCCTTTTTGGTTTGGGTAGTGTGACAACTATCATATTGTAGAGTTAGTTCTTCTAGAAATGCAAACAAAGAGAGGCACCCAAATGTGTGTATCGATCAGAGAAAACAAGCACATACAACTGACGATCTGTGTGCAGGGTACTCACAATAGCGAAGAGCACACCAATGTGCTTGTGGATACAAGCTGGTGATCTGAGCTGACCAGCTGGCTCACTCTGGTATGAAGTCTCCTATACCCAATCCGGATGTCTGGTAGTGTCCAACTTGCTTGATAAAGTTGCCAGGCAGTAGTTATTTAAAAAACAATACTTTATTAAAAGCACTGCACATAATAGCCTTGGAACATCAAAATATCACAGCAAGCATATATGGAAATATGAACAAATTCTTATTGCTACGTGTTTCTCGGCTCTCCTGGCCGTTTCATCAGGCATAATAAAACAAACATTTCAACCGGCTTAAATTGTTGCCACTACTAGATGTAACATTTACTCCCCCATAATGGGAGTGTGTGCTATTAGCCAATGGCGTTGCGAGATTCGGTAGGAGTGTGTACATACCTTCGCTCTTACACATAACATTTACCTCCCCTAATGGGAGTGTCAGCTCATAGCCAATAGTAATAGTACAGAGTTTAGATTATTAATATGTAGATAGTACAGACTTACACAGAAACTTTATTATATTTATAATGATCATGGGCTACATATAGAGAATTATAGAACGGCCACACACAATTTTAGTATAAGTTAGATTTTATGTAGTTTCACATTATCATTCAATTAAGTATGCACTTAGATTTCGAGTATAGATTTCACATTATATAAAGTCTAATTCATATCCGTTATACTAATCGTTTTAGCATAGCTAGTGCACAAGCACAATTTTTATCACAGTCTATTGGAAAGGTCCTTCCCACTTATTGAAAAGAGTCCATTTCACACCCGCAACACTATTTGTTATAGTATAGTGAGCGCACAAGTATAATTTTTATAATTTCATTATTGAAGAGGTAACTTACTCCTATTGAAAACTGCAGGTTCCCTTTGTCCGCACAACAGATTTTGGTTGCTGTTCACTTGTTGCAATAGACAGTGTCACTCGGCAATTATTTTTCATTTGGTAGGGATTAGAAATGGGATATCAGTCGTCAATGTCTGCAGACTTATTTTGGCACATAACAAATGTTTTTAAAAAATGATCAACAAAGCGAAACAGTTAATTGTCAGTAGTTTATAAGGGAAGGAGCGAAGGTATGTACACACTCCTACCGAATCTCGCAACACCATTGGCTAATAGCACACACTCCCATTATTGGGGAGTAAATGTTACGTCTGGTAGTGGCAGCAATTTAAGCCGGTTGAAATGTTTGTTTTATTATGCCTGATGAAACGGCCAGGAGAGCCGAGAAACGCATAGCAATAAGAATTTGTTCATATTTCCATATATGCTTGCTGTGATATTTTGATGTTCCAAGGCTATTATGTGCAGTGCTTTTAATAAAGTATTGTTTTTTAAATAACTACCGCCTGGCAACTTTATCAAGCAAGTTGGACACTACCAGACATCCGGATTGGGTATAGGAGACTTCATACCGGAGTGAGCCAGCTGGTCAGCTCAGATCACCAGCCTGTATCCACAAGCACATTGGTGTGCTCTTCGCTATTGTGAGTACCCTGCACACAGATCGTCAGTTGTATGTGCTTGTTTTCTCTGATCGATACACACATTTGGGCGCCTCTCTTTGTTTGCATTTCTAGAAGTACTGATCTCCTGCCGGGGAATTTTGGAGAGTGCTGCCGGAGAGACTGTGATCCTCTAGATACACATTTGGGACTTTGAGTGTTAGCAATTCATCAGAACATTAAACAGACGTTTTTATATTTTACACTGTAGAATTGTACATTTGATTTAATAAATGTCCACTTTGCATTATAAGCTTTTGGTTTATATGAAATATATTCGTTGTTGAACTGGAAACTATGTACCCTTTTTCATGGTACCTACTTGTTGCAATTTACATGTGAATAGCGCCCTCTGGTGACCCAAGTGTTTGTTATAGAGAATTGAGTTAGTGGCTCTTTCCTATAACGGTCTGTTTTAAGTAAAATATCATCATCTTTAAAAATGATCACATCTAGGAATTACACTTTTTCTTTGCTCAAATTGAAGGTGAGTTTAAGATTAATTTAGTTTTGGTTCAAGATATTTATAAATTCCTTAAATAAGTCCTCACTACCTGTCCATATAATGAACAGGTCATCTATATACCTGCACCATAGACTAATATGTATTGTATATGAAGACATACTTTCATTAAATACATGTTCCCTTTTCCACCAGCCCAGATAGATATTGGCATAGGTGGGTGCACATGATGACCCTATTGCGGTGCCTTGGATTTGCAAGTAAAATTTGTCATTGAAAACAAAATAGTTGTGTTTCAAAACGAAACTAAGTAAACTTACGATAAATTAATTGCGATCTGATTTCTCAGTGGACTGCATACTAAGGAAATATTTTACTGCTTCACATCCAAGATTATGTTTAATTGATGTGTATAGTGATTCTACATCACATGTAATAAGTATTGCGTCATGTTCCACTGATAGTCCATTTATTTTACAAAGAATATCCATTGTATCCCTAGTAAACAATGGTAGAGACCAAACTATAGCCCTCAGATATAGGTCCAGAAATCTACTGGCCTGTTCACATAAACTATTAAACTAAATGGTACTTTATAATCAATAACTGAGTATACCTTGCACAGGGGGTAATCCGGATATGCTAATAAGTGAACATCTATCCAATCTTACGGTATTAATACATCTCCCACATTTGCGTTATATGTGTGTTATTGTGAAAATCTGATGTGATGCATGGGTAACTATCATAATCGTATCCTCTCAGAGACAGAAACCCTTGTAGTGTGAATAAATATTCAATCACTTATCGTCTCAATCCAAAAATATCTATTGCATTATATGTATTGATCCGTGATCACGTTTATTCCAGTGGGTATCTTTTGACAGGTCAATTTATGAACATGGGTTCGTGTTTCTCTACATGACCACACCCCCACTCCTCCCTGCGTCATATTACGCAGTGACCTTGTGACAAACACCTATCCAATGATAGGGGTACGTTTAGGATTGGTTCCCACAGGGGTGTGAGTAAATCCTCACCCCCTGATTGGTTGATAATCTCTATATAGACAGTGGGGCTCCCGCAAGTCAAGTTAGCCTTTGAAAAAGCCATGACTGGCGAAATGCGCATCAAGCGCTTGTTATAGTCTAGCTATCCCTTTGTAATTCCCCTTGTTACCTTCCATATAGGATCTTTTATTATTGGTATAACAAGCATTAAGTATTAGGATCTTGTTGCTTGGGCAGGCTTATGCTGTTCCAGCATTGCACTTAGATAGAATATATGTATGGAGGTCAATCCTCTTTTCTAGTTAGTCTGCTTGTGCAATCCGTGAGCCTTTTTGGGTATTTACCTGCCTAAGTATACTTGTCCTCACCTCGCTTAGTATTACTACATTGATATAGATTATTTGCTTGTCAGCATTTATTGGTAACGTGTAGGGGTTTCAGTGGACATGCTAGCTTTTTGTTCATTTTAATCTAAGTTTTTTTTTTATAATCAAGTTTTTTTTATTGAGGTGTAAAAAACATAGAAGAGCATATAAACAAAATACATATCCAAAGACATTACATCATGCATTTGCCAATAATATATTATTAACCGGTAAGTAGACCACTACACCATTACAACTTTCCCCAGAAGAGGGGGAGTTAATAACTCTTTATTTTCTAGATGCAAAGTGTTTGATTTGTAAACCATTGTCACTTTTTTTTTTTTTCTTTAGGTTTAATTTTCTATATTAAAACATAATTTACTTTTTGTTGATGAAATATCCATGAAAACTTATACATCCTATAGAGAGATACTTTGGTTATGATATGAATGTATTCATCATCTAAATCTTTCCATAATGAGGGAAGTCAATACAAGTGTTTCCCATGAAGTATATTATAGTTTGAGGATCAATCAGGGAGAGTTATAAGCATCACTCACCCCCGGACTAGAGAGGAAAAATTAATCTAAGTTTTATATATACCTACACTAGTAGGTTTTGTACACATTTTTTATTGTATCCTATTAAACGTTAAGTTTTATATTATACCTGCTTTGGACAGCCTTAACTACTACTCTTTTTTTCTACTCTTTCATGCAGGACCTTTCATGCAGGATCTAGATGCCAAGGAGGAAAGTAGAGAAGTTGGAACTTGTGTGGTTGAATCTTGTGGAGGTGACATTGAACTTGAGGAACTAAGCTCTCTATCAGGGGTGCTCGGAAGCTCTAGATCAGATGCAGTAGAAGCTCTAATGTTAGCTGAAAAAAAGCTGTTTACTAGGGGTTCTTTAGCTGTTATTGTCTTTGTAAGCTTAGCAGGTTTTATAATTTTTGTTGTTGTCATCTTTAATGGTTAAATCGAAAGAGATAGGAGCACCTAAGGAATGAATAATCCTGCTGCTAAAACAGTTAAACCCCTCAGATTAAACTATATGTGGTGCAAAAACAAATGTGCGAGTAGCAGTGCTTAAAAAGCATGGATTAATAAAAATAAAGAATACGTTATTAAAAACACCAAAGACAAGGAGTGTCAAATGGACTCACAGACGCTAAGAGCTGTTAATAAAGTGGCAATTCACAATCCCCTCGGCGGATCTCACCGCGTCCAGAGGGATGGTATAGATTTTGAGGATAAGCGATTACCTTTAAAACTCTCCCCTTGGCGGATCTGACCGCGTCCAGAGGGATTATGAGGGTAATGGGTTTGTAAAGTTACCTTAGTTGGTGTGATATAGACGCTCCAGACAGCAGGGCTTAGAATCCCATATGTGACGGACAGACTATATTGGGCATTTCAAGATGGTGCCTATTTCTTACTGTGCAACTTATCTTCAGTGTACCACTTTGGATCCGTCAAAGCCGTTCACATATGTGACTCCTCCACATCACTGCATCCCAGGAGAGCTGATCTTGCATATTTCAGATGGGCTACGATGTGCAATACAGTAGATTAATGGAGTTGGTGTTACAGAGCCATCTTTAACCGTGTCCGGCTCCGCCCCAGAATTATCTATCTTTTTAAACAAATTCTGTTGTAGACTGTCCCTTTAAGGAAAAAAATCCATTCTAGTAAATGTCTGCCTAAATCAGGCACCAATTTAACTGCTAGTCCATGAACTGAAATCTGTTTGCCATTTTCCCACGTGCTCTGTGGGCTTAAAGGGACAGTCAAAAGATAGATAATCCCTTAATTACTCATTCCCCAGTTTTGCATAACCAACACTGTTATAATAATACACATTTTACCTCTGTAATTACCTTGCATCTAAGCATCTGCAGACTGCCCCCTTATTTCAGTTCTTTGACAGACTTGCATTTTAGCCAATCAGTGTTCACTCCTCTGTAAAGTCACGTGCACAAACTCAATGTTATCTATATGAAACACATGAACTAACACTCCCTGTAGTAGTCAAAATGCATTCAGCTTAGAGGCGGCCTTCAAGGAAATTAGCATATGAACCTCCTAAGTTTAGCTTTCAACTAAGAATACGAAGAGAAAAAAGCAAAATTGGTGATAAAACAGAATTTATGCTTACCTGATAAATTACTTTCTCCAACGGTGTGTCCAGTCCACTGCGTCATCCTTACTTGTGGGAATATCTCTTCCCCAACAGGAAATGGCAAAGAGTCCCAGCAAAGCTGGCCATATAGTCCCTCCTAGGCTCCGCCCACCCCAGTCATTCGACCGACGGACAGGAGGAAAAATATAGGAGAAACCATATGGTACCGTGGTGACTGCAGTTAGAGAAAATAATTCATCAGACCTGATTAAAAAACCAGGGCGGGCCGTGGACCGGACACACCGTTGGAGAAAGTAATTTATCAGGTAAGCATAAATTCTGTTTTCTCCAACATTGGTGTGTCCGGTCCACGGCGTCATCCTTACTTGTGGGAACCAATACCAAAGCTTTAGGACACGGATGAAGGGAGGGAGCAAATCAGGTTACCTAAACGGAAGGCACCACGGCTTGCAAAACCTTTCTCCCAAAAATAGCCTCCGAAGAAGCAAAAGTATCAAATTTGTAAAATTTGGCAAAAGTGTGCAGTGAAGACCAAGTCGCTGCCTTACATATCTGATCAACAGAAGCCTCGTTCTTGAAGGCCCATGTGGAAGCCACAGCCCTAGTGGAGTGAGCTGTGATTCTTTCAGGAGGCTGCCGTCTGGCAGTCTCGTAAGCCAATCGGATGATGCTCTTAAGCCAAAAGGAAAGAGAGGTAGAAGTCGCTTTTTGACCTCTCCTTTTATCAGAATAGACGACAAACAGAGAAGATGTTTGTCTGAAATCTTTTGTAGCTTCTAAATAGAATTTTAGAGCACGGACTACGTCCAAATTGTGTAACAAACGTTCCTTCTTTGAAACTGGATTCGGACACAAAGAAGGTACAACTATCTCCTGGTTAATATTTTTGTTAGAAACAACCTTTGGAAGAAAACCAGGCTTAGTACGCAAAACCACCTTATCTGCATGGAACACCAGATAGGGCGGAGAACACTGCAGAGCAGATAACTCTGAAACTCTTCTAGCAGAAGAAATAGCAACCAAAAACAAAACTTTCCAAGATAACAACTTAATATCTATGGAATGTAGAGGTTCAAACGGAACCCCTTGAAGAACTGAAAGAACTAGATTTAAACTCCAAGGAGGAGTCAAAGGTCTGTAAACAGGCTTGATCCTAACCAGAGCCTGAACAAATGCTTGAACATCTGGCACAGCTGCCAGTCGTTTGTGTAGTAAGACAGATAAAGCAGAAATCTGTCCCTTTAGAGAACTCGCAGATAATCCTTTATCCAAACCTTCTTGCAGAAAGGAAAGAATCTTAGGAATTTTTATCTTATTCCATGGGAATCCCTTGGATTCACACCAGTAGATATATCTTTTCCATATTTTATGGTAAATCTTTCTAGTTACCGGTTTTCTGGCTTGAACCAGAGTATCTATCACAGAATCTGAAAACCCACGCTTTGATAGAATCAAGCGTTCAATCTCCAAGCCGTCAGCTGGAGGGAGACCAGATTTGGATGTTCGAATGGACCCTGAACAAGAAGGTCCTGTCTCAAATGTAGCTTCCATGGTGGAACCGATGACATATTCACCAGGTCTGCATACCAAGTCCTGCGTGGCCACGCAGGACCTATCAAGATCACCGAGGCCCTCTCCTGTTTGATCTGGCTACCAGCCTGGGAATGAGAGGAAACGGTGGAAACACATAAGCTAGGTTGAAGGTCCAAGGCGCTACTAGTGCATCGACTAGAGTCGCCTTGGGATCCCTGGATCTGGACCCGTAGCAAGGAACCTTGAAGTTCTGACGAGACGCCATCAGATCCATGTCTGGAATGCCCCATAATTGAGTCAACTGGGCAAAGATCTCCGGGTGGAGTTCCCACTCCCCCGGATGGAAAGTCTGACGACTCAGATAATCCGCTTCCCAGTTTTCCACACCTGGGATGTGGATCGCAGATAGATGGCAGGAGTGATCCTCCGCCCATTGTATTATTTTGGTCACCTCTTTCATCGCCAGGGAACTCCTTGTTCCCCCTTGATGATTGATATACGCAACAGTCGTCATGTTGTCTGATTGGAATCTTATGAATCTGGCCTTTGCAAGCTGAGGCCAAGCCCTGAGAGCATTGAATATCGCTCTTAGTTCCAGAATGTTTATCGGGAGAAGAGACTCTTCCCGAGACCATAGTCCCTGAGCTTTCAGGGATTCCCAGACCGCGCCCCAGCCCACTAGACTGGCGTCGGTCGTGACAATGACCCACTCTGGTCTGCGGAAGCTCATTCCCTGGGATAGGTGATCCAGGGTTAGCCACCAACGGAGTGAATCTCTGGTCTTCTGATCTACTTGAATCACTGGAGACAAGTCTGTATAGTCCCCATTCCACTGTTTCAGCATGCACAGTTGTAATGGTCTTGAATTCGCGCAAAAGGAACTATGTCCATTGCTGCAACCATCAACCCTACTACTTCCATGCACTGAGCTATGGAAGGACGTGGAACAGAATGAAGAACTTGACAAGCGCTTAGAAGTTTTGACTTTCTGACATCTGTCAGAAAAATTCTCATTTCTAAGGAATCTATTATTGTTCCCAAGAAGGGAACTCTTGTTGACGGAGACAGAGAACTTTTTTCTATGTTCACCTTCCATCCGTGAGATCTGAGAAAGGCCAGAACAATGTCTGTATGAGCCCTTGCTTTTGAAAAGGACGATGCTTGTATTAGAATGTCGTCCAAGTATGGTACTACTGCAATGCCCCTCGGTCTTAGAACCGCTAGAAGGGACCCGAGTACCTTTGTGAAAATCCTTGGAGCAGTGGCTAATCCGAATGGGAGGGCCACAAACTGGTAATGTTTGTCCAGAAAGGCGAACCTTAGGAACTGATGATGTCCTTTGTGGATAGGAATATGTAGGTATGCATCCTTTAGATCCACGGTAGTCATAAATTGACCTTCCTGGATAGTGGGTAGAATTGTTAGAATGGTTTCCATTTTGAACGATGGTACCCTGAGAAATTTGTTTAGGATCTTTAAATCCAGAATTGGTCTGAAAGTTCCCTCTTTTTTGGGAACTACGAACAGATTTGAGTAAAATCCCATTCCTTGTTCCGTCATTGGAACTGGGTGTATCACTCCCATCTTTAACAGGTCTTCTACACAATGTAAGAACGCCTGTCTCTTTATTTGGTTTGAGGATAAGTGAGACATGTGGAACCTTCCCCTTGGGGGTAGTTCCTTGAATTCCAGAAGATAACCCTGAGAAACTATTTCTAGCGTCCAGGGATCCTGAACATCTCTTGCCCAAGCCTGAGCAAAGAGAGAGAGTCTGCCCCCCACTAGATCCGGTCCCGGATCGGGGGCTACTCCTTCATGCTGTTTTGTTAGCAGCGGCAGGCTTCTTGGCCTGCTTACCCCTGTTCCAGCCTTGCATCGGTTTCCAGGCTGGTTTGGTCTGTGAGGCATTACCCTCTTGCTTAGAGGATGCAGAATTAGAGGCCAGTCCGTTCCTGAAATTACGAAAGGAACGAAAATTAGACTTATTCTTGGCTTTGAAAGGCCTATCTTGTGGGAGGGCGTGGCCCTTTCCCCCAGTGATGTCTGAAATAATCTCTTTCAATTCTGGTCCAAAGAGAATTTTACCCTTGAAGGGGATGTTAAGCAATTTTGTCTTGGATGATACATCCGCTGACCAAGACTTTAGCCACAGCGCTCTGCGCGCCACAATTGCAAACCCTGAATTTTTCGCCGCTAATCTAGCTAATTGCAAAGCGGCATCTAAAATAAAAGAGTTAGCCAACTTAAGTGCGTGAACTCTGTCCATAACCTCCTCATATGGAGTCTCTCTACTGAGACTTTTCTAGTTCCTCGAACCAGAACCACGCTGCTGTAGTGACAGGAACAATGCACAAAATGGGTTGTAGAAGGTAACCTTGCTGTACAAAAATCTTTTTAAGCAAACCCTCCAATTTTTTATCCATAGTATCTTTGAAAGCACAATTATCCTCGATAGGAATAGTAGTGCGCTTGTTTAGAGTAGAAACTGCCCCCTCGACCTTAGGGACTGTCTGCCATAAGTCCTTTCTGGGGTCGACCATAGGAAATAATTTCTTAAATATAGGAGGGGGAACAAAAGGTATGCCGGGCTTCTCCCACTCCTTATTCACTATGTCCGCCACCCGCTTGGGTATAGGAAAAGCGTCTGGGTGCACCGGAACCTCTAGGAACTTGTCCATCTTGCATAATTTTTCTGGAATGACCAAGTTGTCACAATCATCCAGAGTAGATAACACCTCCTTAAGCAGTGCGCGGAGATGTTCTAATTTAAATTTAAATGTCACAACATCAGGTTCAGCCTGCTGAGAAATTTTTCCTGAATCTGAAATTTCCCCATCTGACAAAACCTCCCTCATGGCCCCTTCAGATTGGTGTGAGGGTATGACAGAACTATTATCATCAGCGCCCTCCTGCTCTTCAGTGTTTAAAACAGAGCAATCGCGCTTTCTCTGATATGCAGGCATTTTGGATAAAATATTTGCTATGGAGTTATCCATTACAGCCGTCAATTGTTGCATGGTAATAAGCATTGGCGCGCTAGAAGTACTAGGGGCCTCCTGCGTGGGCAAAACTGGTATAGACACAGAAGGAGATGATGTAGAACCATGTCTACTCCCTTCATCTGATGAATCATCTTGGGCAACTTCATTATCTGTGACAGTACTGTCCTTACATTGTTTGGATGCTATGGCACAATTATCACACAATTTTGAAGGGGGAGACACATTGACTTTCCTACATATAGAACATAGCTTATCTGAAGGCACAGACATGTTAAACAGGCTTAAACTTGTCAATAAAGCACAAAAACCGTTTTAAAACAAAACCGTTACTGTCTCTTTAAATTTTAAACAGAGCACACTTTATTACTGAATATGTGAAAAAATATGAAGGAATTGTTCAAATATTGTTCACCACAGTGTCTTAAAGCATTAAAAGTATTGCACACCAATTTTCAGAGCTTTAACCCTTAAAATAACGAAACCGGAGCCAGTTACAGATTTAACCCCTATACAGTCCCAGATACAGCCTTTGCTGTGACTTTACCAAGCCCTGAGGGGAATACGATACCAAATGACGCCTTCTAGGAACTTTTCCAACTACTTTCAGGTCCTCACACATGCATCTGCATGTCTTGCTCTCAAAAACAACTGCGCAGTAATGGCGCGAAAATGAGGCTTAGCCTACAACTGGGAAGGCCCTTCCTGACTGGAAAAGGTGTCTAACATAGTGCCTGACGTTAAAAAACGTTCCCCAAGTTTATAAGTGTGAATTATCAGCATAAACATATATAAAATGTCCAAATAAAGCAATCGATTTTGCCCATAAAAGTGTCTACCAGTTTTATAGCCCATATTAAGCCCTTTATTCTGTTTGAGACTAAGAAAATGGCTTACCGGTCCCCATGAGGGGAAATGACAGCCTTCCAGCATTACACAGTCTTGTTAGAAATATGGCTAGTCATACCTTAAGCAGAAAAGTCTTCTAACTGTTTCCCCCAACTGAAGTTACTTCATCTCAACAGTCCTATGTGGAAACAGCAACCGATTTTAGTTACTGTCTGCTAAAATCATCTCCCTCTCACAAACAGAAATCTTCATCTTTTTCTGTTTCAGAGTAAATAGTACATACCAGCACTATTTTAAAATAACAAACTCTTGATAGTAGAATAAAAAACTACAACTAAACACCACATACTCTTAACCATCTCTGTGGAGATGTTGCCTGTGCAACGGCAAAGAGAATGACTGGGGTGGGCGGAGCCTAGGAGGGACTATATGGCCAGCTTTGCTGGGACTCTTTGCCATTTCCTGTTGGGGAAGAGATATTCCCACAAGTAAGGATGACGCCGTGGACCGGACACACCAATGTTGGAGAAAAGTAAATTGGAAAGTTGTTTAAAATTACATGCCCTTTTTGAATCATGAAAGTTTTTTTTGGACTTGACTGTCCCTTTAAGTAAAAGGAAGTTAAAAACTTCCAGTTGAAAATCATCTGACTTATTGAAAATTTCTGTTGATGAAAAACAATAACATTTTAGATACTTCCTATGACCCTAATGTTGAAAAAGTACACATAGATCACAAGTCTAATTAATGTGTGATCGTTTTTCAAAAAAGCTGAAGGGGGTGAAAACAATTTAAAAAAAAAACAGAGGCATTTTGTCATTATAATTTTGCAGATTTATTTGGAAAACCCTTATTGTAACCCAATTAGATCCAACATTCATATTTATCTGAGTGGCTCCCAAATATTGGGTCAGAAGACCTCTTAAAAAAGTTATTTGAAGAAATTTAAGTCCACAGCAAAATAGCTCATAGTCCAAAAGATCCTTAGATAAGAAAATATGCGTGCACTTTCTTCTTCTGTGTAATAAAACTTAAAAATACAAACACTTACAAACACTGACAAACTCACACAGTTATTCAAACACACTTTTCATACAAATACACTCACACACACTCTCTCTCTCTGTAATGCTATCTCAGTGCAACACTTATGTGACTAAAATACTGAATCTACAACTGCGGATCTTTAAGTGAATGTATCACTCAGCTCTAGATTATTTTATGTGAAAAATAATCCCAGTGTCTTGGAGTGAATTACTAGTCCTTCAACATTTTGAGTGATACATGTAAAAACCTGAAGCAGTCTCATATGGTTTGTCTAGCTGAGGAAAGATAGGCCAGAGGAATAGTTAGGCCTAGATTTGGAGTTCGGCGGTAAAAGGGCTGTTAACGCTCCGCGGGCTTTTTTCTGGCCGCACCATAAATTTAACTCTGGTATCGAGAGTTAAAACAAATGCTGCGTTAGGCTCCAAAAAAGGAGCGTAGAGCATTTTTACCGCAAATGCAACTCTCGATACCAGAGTTGCTTACGGACGCGGCCGGCATCAAAAACGTGCTCGTGCACGATTCTCCCATAGGAAACAATGGGACTGTTTGAGCTGAAAAAAAACCTAACACCTGCAAAAAAGCAGCGTTCAGCTCCTAACGCAGCCCCATTGTTTCCTATGGGGAAACACTTCCTACGTCTGCACCTAACACTCTAACATGTACCCCGAGTCTAAACACCCCTAACCTTACACTTATTAACCCCTAATCTGCCGCCCCCGCTATCGCTGACCCCTGCATTACAGTTTTAACCCCTAATCTTCCGCTCCGTAAACCGCCGCAACCTACGTTATCCCTATGTACCCCTAATCTGCTGCCCTAACATCGCCGACCCCTATGTTATATTTATTAACCCCTAATCTGCCCCCCACAACGTCGCCGACACCTGCCTACACTTATTAACCCCTAATCTGCCGAGCGGACCTGAGCGCTACTATAATAAAGTTATTAACCCCTAATCCGTCTCACTAACCCTATCATAAATAGTATTAACCCCTAATCTGCCCTCCCTAACATCGCCGACACCTACCTTCAATTATTAACCCCTAATCTTCCGATCGGAGCTCACCGCTATTCTAATAAATGTATTAACCCCTAAAGCTAAGTCTAACCCTAACACTAACACCCCCCTAACTTAAATATAATTTACATATAACGAAATAAATTAACTCTTATTAAATAAATGATTCCTATTTAAAGCTAAATACTTACCTGTAAAATAAACCCTAATATAGCTACAATATAAATTATAATTATATTTTAGCTATTTTAGGATTAATATTTATTTTACAGGCAACTTGGTATTTATTTTAACTAGGTACAATAGCTATTAAATAGTTAAGAACTATTTAATAGTTACCTAGTTAAAATAATTACAAAATTACCTGTAAAATAAATCCTAACCTAAGATATAATTAAACCTAACACTACCCTATCAATAAAATAATTAAATAAACTACCTACAATTACCTACAATTAACCTAACACTACACTATCAATAAATTAAATAAACACAATTGCTACAAATAAATACAATTAAATAAACTAGCTAAAGTACAAAAAATAAAAAAGAACTAAGTTACAGAAAATAAAAAAATATTTACAAACATAAGAAAAATATTACAACAATTTTAAACTAATTACACCTACTCTAAGCCCCCTAATAAAATAACAAAGCCCCCCAAAATAAAAAATTCCCTACCCTATTCTAAATTAAAAAAGTTACAAGCTCTTTTACCTTACCAGCCCTGAACAGGGCCCTTTGCGGGGCATGCCCCAAGAAGTTCAGCTCTTTTGCCTGTAAAAAAAAACATACAATACCCCCCCCCAACATTACAACCCACCACCCACATACCCCTAATCTAACCCAAACCCCCCTTAAATAAACCTAACACTAATCCCCTGAAGATCTTCCTACCTTGTCTTCACCATACCAGGTTCACCGATCCGTCCTGGCTCCAAGATCTTCATCCAACCCAAGCGGGGGTTGGCGATCCATAATCCGGTGCTGAAGAGGTCCAGAAGAGGCTCCAAAGTCTTCATCCTATCCGGCAAGAAGAGGACATCCGGACCGGCAAACATCTTCTCCAAGCCGCATCTTCTATCTTCTTCCATCCGGTGCGGAGCGGGTCCATCTTGAAGCAGGCGACGCGGATCCATCCTCTTCTTCCGATGTCTCCCGACGAATGACGGTTCCTTTAAGGGACGTCATCCAAGATGGCGTCCCTCGAATTCCGATTGGCTGATAGGATTCTATCAGCCAATCGGAATTAAGGTAGGAATTTTCTGATTGGCTGATGGAATCAGCCAATCAGAATCAAGTTCAATCCGATTGGCTGATCCAATCAGCCAATCAGATTGAGCTCGCATTCTATTGGCTGTTCCGATCAGCCAATAGAATGCGAGCTCAATCTGATTGGCTGATTGGATCGGCCAATCGGATTGAACTAGATTCTGATTGGCTGATTCCATCAGCCAATCAGAAAATTCCTACCTTAATTCCGATTGGCTGATAGAATCCTATCAGCCAATCGGAATTCGAGGGACGCCATCTTGGATGACGTCCCTTAAAGGAACCGTCATTCGTCGGGAGACATCGGAAGAAGAGGATGGATCCGCGTCGCCTGCTTCAAGATGGACCCGCTCCGCACCGGATGGAAGAAGATAGAAGATGCGGCTTGGAGAAGATGTTTGCCGGTCCGGATGTCCTCTTCTTGCCGGATAGGATGAAGACTTTGGAGCCTCTTCTGGACCTCTTCAGCACCGGATTATGGATCGCCAACCCCCGCTTGGGTTGGATGAAGATCTTGGAGCCAGGACGGATCGGTGAACCTGGTATGGTGAAGACAAGGTAGGAAGATCTTCAGGGGATTAGTGTTAGGTTTATTTAAGGGGGGTTTGGGTTAGATTAGGGGTATGTGGGTGGTGGGTTGTAATGTTGGGGGGGGGTATTGTATGTTTTTTTTTACAGGCAAAAGAGCTGAACTTCTTGGGGCATGCCCCGCAAAGGGCCCTGTTCAGGGCTGGTAAGGTAAAAGAGCTTGTAACTTTTTTAATTTAGAATAGGGTAGGGAATTTTTTATTTTGGGGGGCTTTGTTATTTTATTAGGGGGCTTAGAGTAGGTGTAATTAGTTTAAAATTGTTGTAATATTTTTCTTATGTTTGTAAATATTTTTTTATTTTCTGTAACTTAGTTCTTTTTTATTTTTTGTACTTTAGCTAGTTTATTTAATTGTATTTATTTGTAGCAATTGTGTTTATTTAATTTATTGATAGTGTAGTGTTAGGTTAATTGTAGGTAATTGTAGGTAGTTTATTTAATTATTTTATTGATAGGGTAGTGTTAGGTTTAATTATATCTTAGGTTAGGATTTATTTTACAGGTAAATTTGTTATTATTTTAACTAGGTAACTATTAAATAGTTCTTAACTATTTAATAGCTATTGTACCTAGTTAAAATAAATACCAAGTTGCCTGTAAAATAAATATTAATCCTAAAATAGCTACAATGTAATTATAATTTATATTGTAGCTATATTAGGATTTATTTTACAGGTAAGTATTTAGCTTTAAATAGGATTAATTTATTTAATAAGAGTTAATTTATTTCGTTAGATTAAAATTATATTTAAGTTAGGGGGGTGTTAGTGTTAGGGTTAGACTTAGCTTTAGGGGTTAATACATTTATTAGAATAGCGGTGAGCTCCGATCGGAAGATTAGGGGTTAATAATTGAAGTTAGGTGTCGGCGATGTTAGGGAGGGCAGATTAGGGGTTAATACTATTTATGATAGGGTTAGTGAGGCGGGTTAGGGGTTAATAACTTTATTATAGTAGCGGTGCGGTCCGCTCGGCAGATTAGGGGTTAATAAGTGTAGGCAGGTGTCGGCGACGTTGTGGGGGGCAGATTAGGGGTTAATAAATATAATATAGGGGTCGGCGGTGTTAGGGGCAGCAGATTAGGGGTACATAAGGATAACGTAGGTGGCGGCGCTTTGCGGTCGGAAGATTAGGGGTTAATTATTTTAAGTAGCTGGCGGCGATGTTGTGGGGGGCAGATTAGGGGTTAATAAATGTAATATAGGGGTCGGCGGGGTTAGGGGCAGCAGATTAGGGGTACATAAGTATAACGTAGGTGGCGGTCGGAAGATTAGGGGTTAAAATTTTTAATCGAGTGGCGGCGATGTGGGGGGAGCTCGTTTTAGGGGTACATAGGTAGTTTATGGGTGTTAGTGTACTTTAGGGTACAGTAGTTAAGAGCTTTATAAACCGGCGTTAGCCAGAAAGCTCTTAACTCCTGCTTTTTTCAGGCGGCTGGAATCTTGTCGTTAGTGCTCTAACGCTCACTGCAGAAACGACTCTAAATACCGGCGTTAGAAAGATCCCATTGAAAAGATAGGCTACGCAAATGGCGTAGGGGGATCTGCGGTATGGAAAAGTCGCGGCTGTAAAGTGAGCGTTAGACCCTTTAATCACTGACTCCAAATACCAGCGGGCGGCCAAAACCAGCGTTAGGAGCCTCTAACGCTGGTTTTGACGGCTACCGCCGAACTCTAAATCTAGGCCTTAGTGTATCAATTATAGTTCTGGATGACAATTGTTACAAGGCTTGTTCCAGATTGCAACAGATACAGGCTACATAATTACCTCAGCTGCTGTGAGAGATGATAGGAGAGACTCCGAGTGCTGCGGCAGTGATCAACTGAGAGGAGTGATTGACAGCTGAGCTGAGCGGTTCTCCGGTGGAGCGTGGATGATGTCACAAGGAGCTCGTGCAGGCTATACGATGATCTTGGCAGATATCCAGTTATCGGAACACACAAGGTGGAAGGTGGAAGTCAGATGAGCGAAGAGCAGCTAAGTCCCAAATGTTTCGTATATAAGCAGTATGGCTTTAGTGAACAAAAAGAGACTGATAACAGAGCCGATGAGAAGTAAACCACGCTGGGTGGAGTAGATACTGAAAAGTAATATCCAATAGCAAAATTCACAAGACAGTGAGTTAACACAAGCTCAGGTACTAAACTCAATAACTAAGCACCTGTCTGACGTCACAGCACAGGTTAAATAGAGTAGGTGGGTTGGACTCAGAAGTTAAGGTGGTATTGTAAATTGAAAGAGCAGGTAGTGCAAAAGATAAGGTGGAATGATGTTTCCTGACACTCTCTCTCAAGCACGCACACTCTCTCAAACACACACACACTCTCAAACACCCACAATCTCTCAAACACACACAATCTCTCAAACACACACAATCTCTCAAACACACACAATCTCTCAAACACACAATCTCTCAAGCACGCACACTCTCTCAAACACACACTCTCAAACACTCACACTCTCATACACACAATCTCTCAAACACACACACACACACACACTCTCAAACATACTCACACTTTCTCAAATGTGCCCACATACAATCTAGATTTAATGACACAAGAACCACATAGAGGTATGAATTTAAAAATGAAGGCCCATTGTCTGATTGTGGTTAATGGCTACACATTTTTATAGCCTCATGCACAAAAGTAAGTATGAACGATGTTAGTAACACACCAGAGTAAGCTTGAAAACAATAGCACTTTGTAACATATGTCGTTATATCCCCTAAGTCATCATGACACAACCATTTAATATGCTAAAGTTTAACAAAACACAACACAAATGTGACATATGGTAGCACAACATAGGGCGGCACAATTAATTATAAGGTGTAACTTACTTAGGGCAACCTGTAAGTAACCAGCAGACTTAATAAGTACAAGTAAATTATGACACCACAACCCAGAAGAAAAGAACTCAAAAACACATTTTTAATCTTTGTCATTTATTATAATTACAACAGTATTCTCATAGAGTTTACTTATTTACTCTTTCTTATCATACATATAGACCATGGTTGCTTTATGAAATCATTCACTATGTAAACAATGATTCCAGTGTTTGATTGGTTAAAATGACATGCTTGTGATCAGTCTATGGAAATTTGGATATAACATATCTGACCTTATTTTTTTTAAAATGAATCATCACATGTTTTAAATAAAGCTTTTCAATTATCGCTAAACAGTTTATCTTTGCTCTGTTACAAAATGATTCCTATTTAGTAATAAATCTCAAGTCACCAGAAAGGTCATTTGCCAGTTTTTGCACATAAGAAATCATTAAAATTATTAAAAAAATGCTTCTATGGCTTTTAAGAATTCTGGGTAATAAGAAGTACAACGTATGTTGTGTAGGTGACCCGCGAAACATTCACAAGATGACAATCCAAATGCACGGCAGATCATTTTTCTTGTTTCCAAATAAATTCTTGTTAATATTTCTTTTGTCACAAATATCAATGAAATAGTTTGAGAACATCTTGGTTATCTTTATCATCAAAAGAATCCTGCAAGAATAAAAATGTATTAACCTATACAAATATAACAAGCATTCAAAGCTATTACAAGTGTTTCTGATGACGGTTAAAGGGATACTAAACCCAATTTTTTTTCTTTCATTTAGCTACATTTAGCCACCAAATCAGCAAGCACAACCCAGGTTCTGAACCAAAAATGGGTTGGCTCCTAAGCTTAAATTCTTGCTTTTCAAATAAAGATAGCAAGAGAACAAAGAAAAAACGATAATAGGAGTAAATTAGAAAGTTGCTAAAATTGCATGCTCTATCTGAATCATTAAAGGAAAAAAAATGGGTTTAGTGTCCCTTTAACTGTGATATATATAGTTCTGAAATAGAAACAAACTGACATCAAATTTAAAACAACAAACTAGTCTTGTAAAATCCCCTTCTGAAAGGTTTAATTCATTCTCATGATGTCCTTACACACATCTCCGACATTCATGACTTTTATTACTTTACATGTCCCTACCATTTGATATTTATTCCATGGATCAATGTATTAATTGCTTACTTCAAATGGCTCAAAAAAAGCATTGCTTGCTCCATAAACTGGGTTCGGTATGGATACCAGTGGGGGATTCACATTTCCATTTATGTATGTGTCATCTTCATCTTCTTCAGCCTATAAGAAAAGAACAAAGACACATTTAACCGACATTGTATTGAAGAGTCTATCAATTGTATAAAAGTGTAACATTTAAACGACCACTCAATGCAGTAGAATTACCAAGTGCATATTAAAAAGACAATGATTTAACACCTACTCTGAATTTCAAACAAACAGTAGATTTTTTTCTGACAAATGAACAGGGTATACAGATACCCTGTTAGCTTGTGCACATGCTCTCAGTAGGATCTTGTTCCCCAGAAAGTGTAAATAATAAAAAAAACTGTAGATAATTTGATAATGGAAGCATGGGAAACCATGCTCTTTCTGAATCATTAAAGTTTATTTTGACTTGAGTGTCCCTTTAAATTGTTTTCTATCATTTTTAAATTCTGATATTTTGGCGAGTACTTTTGTATTATATGTGTCACCTTGACACACTTAACCCCTTAAGGACAGAGGCAATTGTCCAAGTTCTGAATGTAAACAAAACCTAGAATTTGAGCTATATGTTTGTTCTACCATAATATACCTCTTTCACATTAAGTGCACCCGCTCTTATTATACATTGTTATTTAAAGGGCAAATAGGGCTTTCATTTGACATCAAATATTTATATATGAACTAATATGAATAAAATCTAATTGTGAGAAATAAAAAAATCCCCAACACATACACACATTTGTTATTGTGAATATCATAATCCTGATAGGCTTTACTGCAATAAAACACCCATATTTGTATTCTTCAATGTCCCAAGAGTACTACAATTCCCCCCACGTACAGGTTTTCTGGGATTCCAGGATGCTATAGGCCCAAATATGGGTCCTGCCCATTTACATGGAATTTGACAAATAGATTTTCTGGGCCTATGTAGCCTTTAAGGCAGTATCACAGCCCAGGACAGAAAATGACCCCATAATGGAATATTATTTTCAAAAATAGACAAACCACAGTATTTCAAATGGGGTATGTTGTTTGGTCTAACCACTTTATCATGGGCTTAGAGTCACTGGGCTTAACATAAACAGGGACAGGCCAAGATCAGGGGATCCAGAAGTCAAAGTAGTCAGTACAGGCAGCTGACAAAGAGTAATCAGGACAACAAGAGGCCAGGAAAATAGAATAACCACCCCGGTAGCTCCCCAGTGCATACTTTTTTGAACAGCACATAAAGAAACATAGAATTTGACGGTATATAAGAACCAAAAGGCTCATCAAGTTACTGTTTTCTTAGGATAGTCTAATGCATGTCCCAAGCATTTTTGAATTCCTTTATAGTCTTTGGGCTAAATTTGCCAAGTGTCGAGCGGACATGATTTGCTATAGCGAATCATGTCTGCTCGACATCGTTAAATGCAGACAGCATATGCTAGTGAAATGTTTGTGCAATGCCGCCCCCTTTTCACACGGATACTAAAAGGTGGCGGACAGGTTAAGGAGTAGCAGTCTTATGACCGCTGCTTCTTAACTTCTGTTTCAGGTGAGCCTGAAACCATGGGCCTCTAATAAATGGAACACTTTGTATTTACCACCTCTTTTGAAAGTTTATTCCATGAGTCCACCACCCTTTCTGTAAAAAAATGCTTCCTTACATTTCTCCTGAATCTACTACTCTCTAATTTAACATTGTGACCCCCTGTTTTGTTATTTATTTTTGTGTGGAAAAAGCTTCTTCTTTATTAAGGCCCTTCCTATCATGTCATCTCGTACCTTCTCTTCTCTAAACTATAAATATTTAGGTCATAGAATCTTTCTTTGTACGTTTTATATTTTAGACCGTGTACCATTTTAGTAGCCTCCATTGGACAGTTTCTAGTTTATTTATATCTTTCTAAAGAAATGGGGGCCTATTTATTAATGTGCGAGTGGACATGATACGATGATGCGTATCATGTCTGCCGCACATCGATAAATGCCGACAGCGTTTATCATTACACAAGCAGTTCACAAGAACTGCAGAGTCGTGGTCAATCAGCCGCTAGCAGGGGGTGTCAATCAGCTCAATCGTATAGGATCGAGCGGATTGATGTCCGTGGCCTCAGAGGCAGCGGACAAGTTATGGAGCAGCGGTCTTTAGACCGCTGCTTCATAACTACTGTTTCCGATGAGCCTGAAGGCTCGTGCAGAAACAGGGGCATCAAGCTCCATTCGGAGCTTGCTAATTCAGCCCCATGGTCTCCAGTTTTGTACACAGTGATTTGGCCTAACTAATGATCTGTAAAGTAGCATAAGAACCTTGCTATTTCTGCTACTAATACCTCTCCCAATGCAACCAAGTATTCAACTAGCCTTACTGGCTGCACTGCTGCATTGTGTACCAAATTTTATATCATCTGAAATAATAATTCCCGAGTCCAATTACTCTTTAGTTACAGTCAGTAATGTACCATTGAGACTATAATTGGCCTTTGGGTTTTTGGATCCTATATTCATAATTTTGCTCTTGGAAATATTCAATTTAAGATCCCATTTGCCAAGTTCTCCAGTTTTGTTATATCACAGCTCATTTTATCCTCACCCCCTGGAACGTCAACTATGTTACAAATTTTTGTATCATCAGCAAACAAGCACACGTTACCCTGGAGCCCACTTCCAATATCACTAATGAACATGTTAAACAAAATAGGCCCAAGAACTGATTCTTGGAGAACACCACTTGTAACTGACTCCTCATTTGAATATACTCCATTAATTGAAAACCTCTGCCTTATAGCCTTAAAGAGACATGAAATACAAAAAAAATTCTTTCATGATTCAGATAGAGACTACAATTTGATACAACATTCCAATTTACTTCTATTTTTCAATTTGCTTCAGTCTTCAGATATCCTTTTTTTAAGAAATAGCAATGCACATGGGTAAGCCAATCACACAAGGCATCTGTGCAGCCATCAATCAGCAGCTACTGAGCCTATTTAGATTTGCTTTTCAGCAAAGGATATCAACAGAATTAAGCAAATGAGATAATAATAGAATTTGGGTTTCATGTCCCTTTAAGCCAGAAATATACAGCTAGATTACGAGTTTTGAGCGCTATAGGGAAATTAACAACTGCCACAAAAGCGGCGGTATTTCATCTCCCTATAGCGCTGTTATTACAGGTTTGGAAAAACCCGGCTTGTGCAGGCGATATGGTGGCGTTGAGCTCCAAACCTCACCCAAATACATGCAGTGTTTTGACGTGCTCATGCATGATTTCCCCATAGATATCAATGGGGAGAGCCGGCAAAAACAAAGCCTAACACCTGTGATTGCGGAATGAAAAGCTCCGTAATGCAGCCCCATTGTTGTCTATGGGGAAAGAAAAAGTTATGTTTAAACCTAACACCCTAACATAAAAAGCACGTCTAAACACCCCTAATCTGCCACCCCCGATATCGCCGCAACCTACATAATGTTATTAACCCCTAATCTGCCACCCTTAACATCGCCGCCACCTACCTACAGTTATTAACCCCTAATCTGCTGCCCCCGACATCGCCGCCACCTACATTACAGTTATTAACCCCTAATCTGCCGCCCCCAACATTGCCGCCACCTACATAAATTTATTAACCTCTAATCTGCTGGCCCTAACATCACCGCCACCTACCTACACTTATTAGTCCCTAATCTGCTGCCCCCAATGTCGCCGCCACTATACTAAAGTTATTAACCCCTAAACCTCTGGCCTCCCACATCACTAACACTACAATATATTAACCCCTAAACTTAACCCTAACGTAACCCTAAGCCTAACCCTAACACCCCCTAACTTAAATATAATTTAAAAAAATCTAAATAAAATATACAATTATTACCTAAATAATTCCTATTTAAAACTAAATACATACTTACCTGTAAAATTAAACCTAAGCTAGCTACAATATTACTAATAGTTATATTGTAACTATCTTAGGTTTTATTTCACAGGCAAGTTTGTATGTATTTTAACTAGGTAGACTAGTTAGTAAATAGTTATTAACTATTTACTAGCTACCTAGTTAAAATAAATACAAAGTTACCTGTAAATAAAACCTAACCTGCCTTACACTAAAACCTAACATTACAATAAAATTAAATAAATTAAATTAATTTAATAAAATACAATTATCTAAATTACAAAAAAAATAAACACTAAATTACACAAAATAAAAAACAAAATTATCAAAAATAAAAACAAATTACTCCTAATCTAATAGCCCTATCAAAATAAAAAAGCCCCCCCAATAAAAAAATCCCTAGCCTACACTAAACTGCCAATGGCCCTTTAAAGGGCCCTTTGCGAGGCATTGCCCAAAAGAAATCAGCTCTTTTACATAGCAATTAAAAATACAAACATCCCCCCAACAGTAAAACCTACCACCCACACAACCAAACCCCACAAATAAAACCCTAAACTCCAAATAAAACCCCTAAATAAACCTAAGCTAACCATTGCCCTGAAAAGGGCATTTGGCTGGGCATTACCCTTAAAAGGGCATTTTAGCTCTTTTGCCATGCCCTGAAAAGGGCAATCAGCTCTTTTACGAAGTGCCCAAACCCTAAGCTAAAAATAAAACCTCCCCAAAAAAACCTTAAAAAAAACCTAACACTAACCCATGAAGATCAACTTACAGTTTTTGAAGTCCGGACATCCATCCTCATCCAGCCGGTGAAGTCTTCATCCAAGAGGGCAGAATTCTTCATCCAAGCGGGCAGAAGTCATCATTGAAGCAGGCAGAAGTCTTCATCCAGACGGCATCTTCTATCTTCATCCATCCGGCGCGGGTCCATCTTCAAGACATCCGGCACGGAGCATCCAATAGGATTGAGCTCGCATTCTATTGGCTTTTCCAATCAGCCAATAGAATGCAAACTCAATCCTATTCGCTGATTGGATCAGCCAATAGGATGAAAGCTCAATCCTATTGGTTGATTGCAACAGCCAATAGGATTTTTTCCCCTTTAATTCCTATTGGCTGATAGAATTCTATCAGCCAATCGGAATGTAAGGGACGCCATCTTGGATAACATCACTTAAAGGGAACTTCATTTTCCAGTGACGATCGGAAGAAGAGGATGCTCCGTGCCGGATGTCTTGAAGATGGACACGCTCCGCGCCGGGTGGATGAAGATAGAAGATGACGTCTGGATGAAGACTTCTGCCCGCTTGGATGAAGACTTTGCCGGCTGGATGAGGATGGATGTCCGGACTTCGAAAACTTTAAGCGGATCTTCGGGGGTTAGTGTTGTTTTTTTTTTTAGGGTTTTTGGGTGGGTTTTATTTTTAGCTTAGGGTTTGGGCACTTTGTAAAAGAGCTGATTGCCCTTTTCAGGGCATGGCAAAAGAGCTAAATGCCCTTTTAAAGGCAATGTCCATCTAAATGCCCTTTTCAGGGCAATAGTTAGCTTAGGTTTATTTAGATAGAATTTTATTTGGGGGTTTGGTTGTGTGGGTGGTGGGTTTTACTGTTGAGGGGAATGTTTGTATTTTTTAATTGTTATGTAAAACAGCTGATTTCTTTGGGGCAATGTGTAGGCTAGGTTTTTTTTTATTTGGGGGGGGGGGGGGGCTTTGTTTTTATAGGGCTATTAGATTTGGAGTAATTTAGTTTTTATTTTTGATAATTTCGTTTTTTATTTTGTGTAATTTAGTGTTTATTTTTTTGTAATTTAGATAATTGTATTTTATTAATTTAATTTATTACATTTTATTGTACAGATACTCGTCGACTTACGACCGCGTTACGTTCTGACCTTCCGGTCGTAAGACGATTTGGACGTAAGTCGGACAAAATACAGATGGCATGTAAATAATATGGTCTATTGTGTGATGTGTTGGGCTGACATTTCATGATTAATAATAACAATAACACCAGAGTTGTTTTAAATTAAATTCCTTTACTAATACAGTATCATCACAGTATGAATAATAAAATAACCTTTACTGTACTGTACCTGTACTGTGCAAATAATAACATAATATTTACTGTGCAAATACTATTACTGTACAGTACTGTACCTATACTGTACTGTAATAAAATAACATTTTTTTTTGTACTCTACCTGTAGTACTATGCAAATAATAACATAACATTTTAACATTTAACATAACATTTTAACATTTACTGTACCTGTACAGTAGTTTGCAGGAACTTTAACACTTATTTTACTTTAAATTTTTTAGAAAAGTAACTGAACTTAAATTTTTCTTTTACTGTACTTTTACAGTTATGTCATCAGAGTTACAGTATTATCATCTTGGTGAGTTGAGGCTGGAGGGGTTTCAGATGCAGTGTTCTTTTCAAAAAACATGCTGAGCTTTGTTTGACGCGTTTGTTTCTTTTTCTCCTCATAGATTTCACGATAGCCACGCACAGCTTCCTGAATTTGACGGTCAACCTTGTTAAATCTTTCAACATTCTGGTCCATGTTTTCAAAACAGGAGACAGCTTTATTTAGCAATGTAAAGCCTTCAGCCAACCCCTTTGCAGTGAATTTCTTCTCTGGCTCTTCTTCTTTGTCTTCTTCCTCTCTCCTATTTTCCTCTGCAACTCTCTCTGCTTCCAGTTCTATTAGATCTTCATTTGAAAGTTCTTTTGACTCATAATCTAACAGCTCTTCTACATCTTCCACTTCACATTCCAATTCAAGATTGTTTGCAAGTCTTACAATGTTTTCTCGAATTTCATCAAGCTCTTCCTCTGTTTCAAATCTCTCAAATCTGGTCACATATCGTTTTAGGCACTTCTTCCAAATTCCATTCATGCACTTTTCTGTTACATCCTCCCACGCTGCTGCAATATTTTTTATGCACTGAAGAATGTTATAACTTTTCCAAAAATCACGCAATGTTATGTCATCATCAGCATCTGTAGCAGCTATGGCTTGGGCGAATGTAGATCTGAGGTAGTATGCTTTAAACGTGGCAATTGCCCCTTGGTCCATAGGTTGAATGAGTGGTGTTGTGTTAGGTGGCATATAAACCACTTTTACATCAGGATTAAGGTCACCCAGGTGTGGTGGATGTCCAGGTGCGTTGTCTAAAATCATTAAAATTTTGAACGGGATTACTTTCCCTAAGCAATATTCACGAACTTGGGGAATGAAACAGTTAACAAACCAGTCTGTGAACAATGCCTGAGTCATCCACGATTTAGCATTTGACCGGTAATACACAGGCAGCGTGTGCTTATTAATGTTTTTAAATGCACGTGGGTTTTCTGAGCGATAGATAAGAAATGGCTTAAGCTTAAAACCAACAACGTTTCCTCCAAGTAACAAGCTTACACGATCTTTGAATGCTTTAAATCCTGGCATGGTTTTTGATTCTTGGTGAATGTATGTGCGCTCAGGCATCCGTTTCCAGAACAGACCCGTTTCATCAACGTTGAATATTTGTTCAGGTAAATACCCTCCCTCTTGGATTAATTCATCCAAAGTGTCAATGAACTTTGCAGCGGCTTCTGAATCTGCACTTGCTGCTTCTCCTGAAACCCGCACATTATGCAGACTGAATCTTCTTCTAAAACGTTTAAACCATCCAGTGCTTGCCTGGAAATTCTCTTTGTAATCCTCACCAGCTTTCTCCTTTAAAGTCTCAAACAAACTTTTAGCCTTCATCTGAATTGTTAGAAGGCTTATGGGTGTACGTTTTTGTATTTGATCTTCTATCCACAACATTAATAATTTCTCCATTTCATGAATGGGCCCTTGACGTTGTTTTGTTATTATTGTTGATTTCATTGGTGCGGAACCTTTTACAGCTTCACGTATGCGTTCCTTGTCCTTAATGATTGTGGAAACTGTGGAATGCGACAGTTTCATATCACGGGCAATCGCATTCACTTTTTTACCTTCATCATACTGCTTTATTACTTTCATTTTTAACTCCAAATCAAGAGCTTTCCTCTTCTTTGTAGCCTCTTTGCCACTACACGGTACCGGCCTTTTGGACTGCGACATGGTCAGACCCATACAAAGGCTGCTGCTTACAGTCACTTCTCATCACACACAAGCACCGCCTTTGCGCACACAAGCAGTCTTGCTGATGGTCGTAAGTACCGCCTTTGCGACCGATGGTCGTAAGTACCGCCTTTGCGCACACAAGCACTGCCTTGCCCCTTTACGCACATACGCAAATAAGCATCACCCTCAGTGCGACCGATGGACGTAAGTACCGCCTTTGCGCACACAAGCACTTCCTTGCCCCTTTACGCACATACGCAAATAAGCATCACCCTCAGCGCGACCGATGGACGTAAGTACCGCCTTTGCGACCGATGGTCGTAAGTACCGCCTTTGTGACCGGTACCGCCTTTGCGCACGTATCGCCTCTTCAGTGCGACCGATAGTCGTAAGTACGGATGGCCGTAAGTCGCATAGGTCGTAAGTCGACGAGTATCTGTAATGTTAGGTTTTAGTGTAAGGCAGGTTAGGTTTTATTTTACAGATGACTTTGTATTTATTTTAACTAGGTAGTTAGTAAATAGTTAATAACTATGAACTAACTAGTCTACCTAGTTAAAATAAACTTACCTGTGAAATAAAAATAAAACCTAAGTTAGCTACAATATAACTATTAGTAATATTGTAGCTATTGTAGGTCTTATTTTATAGGTAAGTATTTAATTTTAAATAGGAATTATTTAGGTAATAATTGTACGTTTTATTTAGATTTATTTTAATTATATTTAAGTTAGAGGGTGTTAGGGTTAGACTTAGGCTTAGGGTTACGTTAGGGTTAGGTTTAGGGGTTAATATATTTATGTAGTGATGTAGGAGGCCAGAGATTTAGGGGTTAATAGTTTAATTTAGTATATTTCGTTGTGGGGGGCTTGCGGTTTAGTGGTTAATAGGTTTATTATAGCGGCGGTGTGGGCGGATGACAGATTAGGGGTTAATAATCTTTAAATAGTGTTTGCGATGTGGGAGGGTGGCGATTAGGGGTTAATTGGTTTATTATAGTGGAGACGATGTCGGGGAACGGCGGAATAGGGGTTAATACATTTTTTTAAGTGGCAGCGATGTCTGGAGCAGCAGATTAGGGGTTAAGAATCTTTAAATAGTGTTTGCGATGCGGGAGGGCCTCGGTTTAGGGGTTAATAGGTAGTTCATGGGTGTTTAGTGTACTTTGTGACAGTTTAGTTATGAGTTTTATGCTACAGCTTTGTAATGTAAACAACTACTGACTTTAGATGGCGGTACAGATCTTGTGGTTATAGAGTGTAGCGCTCACTTTTTGGCCTCCCAGGCAAACTCGTAATACCGGCGCTATGGAAGTCCCATTGAAGAAGGAGTTTTTAAAAAGAGCGGTACTGATGTTGCGTGACGGCCAAAAAGGTGTGCGGTACACCTATACCTACAAGACTTGTAATAGCGGCGTTAGGGAAAAAGCAGCATTATGAAGCATAACGATGCTTTTTCACTCATAACGCCAAACTCATAATCTATCTGTTAGATTGCTATCTGTGTTAAGTATATGGCTAATTTTATGTACAAGGCGTTAGTTTTGCCGTAAAACAGATATGGTTGCATGCACTGATCAGTTAAATATTCTCCCCCATATATTTGCTGTACTGAACAATGCACTTTGGTTTTTGGATTTGTGCATCCTTTGTCCTGACAGACCTTGTACTTTCATCATGCATTGTGGACAGCATATACGCGTCTTTTTTGTCCGTGTACCAAAGAGCCAGCATAATGTCACAATCGGCTAGATTTAGAGTTTTGTTGGTAAAGACCCGCGTAGCTAACGCAGCTTTTTTTCCTACCGCTGCTTCCAAACAACGCTGGTATTTAGAGTTGTCTGAAGGGCTGCGTTAGGCTCCAAAAAGGGAGCGTTGAGCCGAATTTACCGCCACTTCAACCCTCAATACCAGCGTTGCTTACGGTAGCGGTAAGCTGGCAAAACGTGCTCGTGCACGATTCCCCCATAGGAAACAATGGGGCAGTTTGGGCTGAAAAAAAACCTAACACCTGCAAAAAAGCAGCGTTAAGCTCCCAACGCAGCCCCATTGTTTCCTATGGGGAAACACTTTCTAAGTCTGCACCTAACACCCTAACACGAACCCCGAGTCTAAACACCCCTAATAATAGGATGAAGACTTCTGCCGGTCTGGATGTCCTCTTCTGCCCCATTGGATGAAGCCTTTGGCCCGGCTGGGTGAAGACGACTCAAGGTAAGGAGATCTTCAGGGGGGTAGTGTTAGGTTTATTTAAGGGGGGTTTGGGTGGGTTAGAGTAGGGGTATGTGGGTGGTGGGTTTTAATGTTGGGGGGGGGTTGTATTTTTTTTTACAGGCAACAGAGCTGATTACTTTGGGGCATGCCCCGCAAAAAGCCCTTTTAAGGGCTGGTAAAAGAGCTGATTACTTTGTAATGTAGAATAGGGTAGGGAATTTTATTTTTTTATTTTTTTTATTTTATTAGGGGCTTAGATTAGGTGTAATTAGTTTAAAATTCTAGTAATATTTTTTTTCCTGTAATTTAGTGTTTGTTTTTTTTGTAATTAGTTTAGTTTATTTAATTGTATTTAATTGTAGGTATTGGTAGCTAATTTATTTAATTAATTGAATGATTAGTGTAGTGTTAGTTTTAATTGTAACTTAGGTTAGGATTTATTTTACAGGTAATTTTGTAATTATTTTAACTAGGTAGCTATTAAATAGTTAATAACTATTTAATAGCTATTGTACCTAGTTAAAATAAATACAAAGTTGCCTGTAAAATAAATATAAATCCTAAAAGAACTACAATATAATTATTCGTTATATTGTAGCTATATTAGGGTTTATTTTACAGGTAAGTATTTAGTTTTAAATAGGAATACTTTAGTTAATAAGAGTTAATTTATTTCGTTAGATTAAAATTATATTTAATTTAGGGGGGTGTTAGGGTTAGGGTCAGACTTAGCTTTAGGGGTTAATACATTTATTATAGTGGAGGCGAGGTCCGGTCGGCAGATTAGGTGTTAATACTTGAAGTTAGGTGGCGGCAAAGTTGGGGGGGGGCAGATTAGGGGTTAATAAATATTATGTAGGTGTTGGCGATGTTAGGGGCAGCAGATTAGGGGTTCATAGGAATAATGTAGGTGGCAGCGATGTGCGGTCGGCAGATTAGGGGTTAAAAATATTTATTATAGTGGCGGCGATGTGGGGGGACCTCGGTTTAGGGGTACATAGGTAGTTTATGGGTGTTAGTGTACTTTAGAGCACTGTAGTTAAGAGCTTTATATACCGGCGTTAGCCCATAAAGCTCTTAACTACAGCCTTTTCATGGGCGTTAGGAGTCTTGTCGGTAGAGGTGTAATGCTCACTTCAGCCAAGACTCTAAATACCGGCGTTAGGAAGATCCCATTGAAAAGATAGGATACGCAATTGGCATAAGGGGATCTGCGGTATGGAAAAGTCGCGGCTTGAAAGTGAGCGGTACACCTTTACCTGGCCGACTCTAAATACCAGCTGGCAGCCAAAAGCAGTGTTAGGACCCCTTATACAGATTCTATAGTAGTGTGAAAAAAGAGAGTGCACAAAAGACTCTAAGGGGTTAATTTATTAAAGTCTGGTGGACATGATACACTGTAGCGTATCATGTCCGCCAGACATCGCTGTCTGTATTCAGTATTTCACAAGCATTTCTAGTGAACTGCTTGTGCAATACCACCCCCTTCAGATTTGCGGTCAATCGGGGGTGTCAATCAGCCCAATCGGATAGGATCGGGTGGATTGCTGTACGCAGTCTCAGAGGTGGCGTATGAGTTAAAGGGACAGTCTACATCATTTTATTGTTTAAAAAGATAGATAATCCCTTTATTACCCATCCCCCAGTTTTGCATTACCAGCGCTGTTATATTAATACATGTTTTACCTCTTTGATTAGCTTGTATCTAAGCCTCTGTAGACTACCCCCTTATCTCATTGCTTTTGACAGACATACAGTTTAGCCAATCAGTGCAGACTCCTAAATAACTCCACGGGAGTAAGCACAATGTTATCTATATGACACACATGAACTAGTAATGTCTAACTGTGCAAAACTTTCAAAATGCAGGAGGCAGTTTTCTATGGTTTAGAAATCAGTTTGAGCCTACCTAGGTTTAGCTTTTCAAAAATACCACTAAGGGAACAAAGAAAATTTAATGATAAAAGTCAATTGGAAAGTTGTTAAAAAACAAAATTTATGCTTACCTGATAAATGTATTTCTCTTGTGGTGTATCCAGTCCACGGATTCATCCATTACTTGTGGGATATTCTCCTTCCCAACAGGAAGCTGCAAGAGGATCACCCACAGCAGAGCTGTCTATATAGCTCCTCCCCTAACTGCCACCTCCAGTCATTCGACCGAAGACAAGCAAGAGAAAGGAGAAACTATAGGGTGCAGTGGTAGTTTAAAAACAAACAAACACCTGCCTTAAAATGACAGGGCGGGCCGTGAACTGGATACACCACTAGAGAAATAAATTTATCAGGTAAGCATACATTTTGTTTTCTCTTGTAAGGTGTATCTAGTCCACGGATTCATCTTTTACTTGTGGGATACCAATACCAAAGCTATAGGACACGGATGAAGGGAGGGACAAGGCAGGCGCTTAAACGGAAGGCACCACTGCCTGTAAGACCTTTCTCCCAAAAATAGCCTCTGAAGAAGCAAAAGTATCAAATTTGTAGAATTTAGAAAAAGTATGAAGCGAGGACCAAATCGCCGCCTTACAAATCTGTTCAACAGAAGCCTAATTTTTAAAAGCCCATGTGGAAGCCACTGCTCTAGTGGAATGAGCTGTAATTCTTTCAGGAGGCTGCTGGCCAGCAGTCTCATAAGCTAAGCGGATTATACTTCTTAACCAAAAGGAAAGAGAAGTTGCTGAAGCCTTTTGGCCTTTCCTCTGTCCAGAGTAGACAACAAACAATGCAGATGTTTGACGAAAATCTTTAGTAGCTTGTAAATAAAACTTTAAAGCACGAACCACGCCAAGATTGTGTAATAGACGTTCCTTCTTTGAAGAAGGATTAGGACACAGTGACGGAACAACAATCTCCTGATTGATATTCTTATTAGATACCACCTTAGGAAGAAACCCAGGTTTGGTACGCTAAACTACCTTATCTGCATGGAAGATCAGATAAGGGGAATCACACTGCAAGGCAGATAACTCTGAAACTCTTCGAGCCGAAGAGATAGCTACCAAAAACAGAGCTTTCCAAGATAAAAGCTTAATATCTATGGAATGCAGAGGTTCAAACGGAACCCCTTGAAGAACTTTAAGAACTAAATTTAAACTCCATGGCGGAGCAACAGGTTTAAACACAGGCTTGATTCTAACTAAAGACTGACAAAACGCCTGAACATCTGGAACATCCGCCAGACGCTTGTGCAAAAGAATAGACAGAGCAGAAATCTGTCCCTTTAAGGAACTAGCTGACAATCCCTTCTCCAATCCTTCTTGGAGAAAAGATAATATCCTGGGAATCCTGACTTTACTCCATGAGTAACCCTTGGATTCACACCAATGAAGATATTTACATCATATCTTATGATAGATTTTCCTGGTGACAGGCTTTTGAGCCTGAATTAAAGTATCAATGACCAATTCAGAGAAATCACGTTTTGATAAAATCAAGCGTTCAATCTCCAAGCAGTGAGACGCAGAGAAATTAGATTTGGATGGTTGAAAGGACCCTGAAGTAGAAGTTCCTGCCTCAGCGGTAGAGTCCATGGTGGAAGGGATGACATGTCCACCAGATCTGCAATACCAAGTCCTGCGTGGCCACGCAGGTGCTATCAAAATCACTGAACCTCTCTCCTGCTTGATCTAGTCAATCAGACGAGGGAGCAGAGGAAACGGTGAAAACACATAAGCCAGGTTGAAAGACAAAGGTGCTGCTAGAGCATCTATCAGCGCTGCCTTGGGATCCCTGGACCTGGATCCGTAACAAGGAAGCTTGGCGTTCTGACGAGACGCCATGAGATCCAGTTCTGGTTTGCCCCAAAGTTGAATCAACTGTGCAAACACCTCCGGATGGAGTTCCCACTCCCCCGGATGAAAAGTCTGTTGACTTAGAAAATCCGCCTCCTAGTTCTCTACTCCTGGGATATGGATAGCTGATAGATGGCAACAGTGAACCTCTGCCCATAGAATTATTTTTGAAACCTCCAACATTGCTAGGGAACTCCTTGTTCCCCCTTGATGGTTGATGTAGTCTACAGTCGTGATGTTGTCCTACTGAAATCTGATGAACCTGACAGTGGCTAGCTGAGGCCAAGCCTGAAGAGCATTGAATATCGCTCTTAGTTCCAGAATGTTTATCGGAAGGAGTGTCTCCTCCTGAGTCCACAAGCCCTGAGCCTTCAGGGAGTTCCAGACTGCACCCCAGCCCAGAAGGCTGGCATCTGTCATTACTATTGTCCAATCTGGCCTGCGTAAGGTCATACCCTTGGACAGATGACCCTAGATAACCACCAGAGAAGAGAATCCCTGGTCTCTTGATCCAGATTTAGTAGAGGGGACAAATCTGTGTAATCCCCATTCCACTGACTGAGCATGCAGAGTTGCAGCGGTCTGAGATGTAGGCGGGCAAACGGCACTATGTCCATTGCCGCTACCATTAAGCCGATTACTTCCATACACTGAGCCACTGAAGGGCGAGAAGTAGAATAAAGAACACGGCAGGAATTTAGAAGTTTTGACAACCTGGCCTCTGTCAGGTAAATCTTCATTTCTACAGAATCTATCAGAGTTCCTAGGAAGGAAACTCTTGTGAGAGGGGGATAAAGAACTTTTTTCTTCGTTCACTTTCCACCCATGCGACCTCAGAAATGCCAGAACAATGTCTGTATGGGACCTGGCGATTTGAAAATTCGACGCCTGTATTAGAATGTCATCTAGGTAAGGGGCTACTGCTATACCCCACGGCCTTAGGACCGCTAGGAGTGACCCCAGAACCTTTGTAAAGATTCTTGGTGCCGTAGCTAACCCAAAGGGAAGAGCCACAAACTGGTAATGCCTGTCTAGGAAGGCGAACCTGAGATACCGATGATGATCTCTGTGTATCGGAATGTGCAGATAAGCATCCTTTAAGTCCACGGTCATATATTGACCCTCCTGGATCATAGGTAGGGTGGTTCGAATAGTCTCCATCTTGAAGGATGGGACCCTGAGAAATTTGTTTAGGATCTTGAGATCTAAGATTGGTCTGAAGGTTCCCTCTTTCTTGGGAACCACAAACAGATTTGAATAGAAGCCTTGCCCCTGTTCCTCCTTTGGAACTGGGTGGATCACTCCCATAACTAGGAGGTCTTGAACACAATGTAAGAATGCCTCTCTCTTTATCTGGTTTGCAGATAATTGTGAGAGATGAAATCTTCCTTTTGGGGAAGAAGCTTTGAAGTCCAGAAGATATCCCTGGGACACAATTTCCAACGCCCAGGGATCCTGGACATCTCTTGCCCAAGCCTGGGCGAAGAGAGAAAGTCTGCCCCCTACTAGATCCGTTACCGGATCGGGGGCTGATCTTTCATGCTGTCTTAGAGGCAGCAGCAGGTTTTTTGGCCTGCTTTCCTTTATTCCAAGCCTGGTTAGGTCTCCAGACCGGCTTGGACTGGGAAAAATGTCCCTCTTGTTTTGTATTAGAGGAAGTTGAAGCTGCGCCACTCTTGAAGTTTCGAAAGGCACGAAAATTAGGCTGTTTGGTCCTTAATTTGTTGGACCTATCCTGAGGAAGGGCGTGACCTTTTCCTCCAGTAATATCGGAAATGATCTCCTTCAGTCCAGGCCCGAATAGGGTCTGCCCCTTGAAGGGAATGTTGAGAAGCTTAGACTTTGAAGTAATGTCAGCTGACCAGGATTTAAGCCATAGCGCCCTGAATAGCAAAACCTGAGTTCTTAGCCGTTAGTATGGTTAAATGAACAACGGTGTCAGAAACAAATGAATTGGCTAGCTTAAGAGCTTTAAGCATGTCAAGGATATCATCCAATGGGGTTTCTACCTGTAGAGCCTCTTCTAAAGACTGCTCCCTCCACCTTAGGGACCATTTGCCACAAGTCCCGTGTAGCGGCATCTATGGGAAACATCTTTTTAAAAACAGGAGGGGGAGAGAACGGTACACCTGGTCTATCCCATTCCTTAGTAATAATTTCTGAAAACCTCTTAGGTATTGGAAAAACATCAGTGTAAACAGGCACTGCGTAGTATTTATCCAATTTACACAATTTCTCTGGGACTACAATGGCGTCACAGTCATTCAGAGTTGCTAAAACCTCCCTGAGCAACATGCGGAGGTGTTCAAGCTTAAATTTAAATGTAGACATATCAGAATCAGGTTGAAGTGTCTTCCCTGAGTTAGAAAAATCACCCACAGATAGAAGCTCTCCTTCTTCGGCTTCTGCACATTGTGAGGGTATATCGGACATAGCTACTAAAGCGTCAGAGAGCTCTGTATTTTTTCTAGCCCCAGAGCTGTCTCACTTTCCTTGTAACCCTGGCAGATTGGACAATACTTCTATAAGAGTATGATTCATAACTGCCGCCATGTCTTGTAAAGTATACGCAATGGGCGCACTAGATGTACTTGGCGCCCCTTGAGCGGGAGTTAAAGGCTCTGACACGTGGGGAGAGTTAGTCGGCATAACTTCCCCCTTGTCAATTTCCTCTGGTGATAAATCTTTTAAAGCCAGAATATGGTCTTTATAACTTATAGTAAGATCAGTGCATTTGGTACACATTCTAAGAGGGGGTTCCACAATGGCTTCTAAACATAATGAACAAGGAGTTTCCTCTATGTCAGACATGTTTAACAGACTAGTAATGAGACCAGCAAGCTTTGAAAACACTTTAATTAATGTGAAAAAGCAGAATATAAAAAAACGGTACTGTGCCTTTAAGGGAAAAAAACAAACACAAAAACTGCAAAACAGTGAAAAAAGCAGTTAACTCTATGAAATTTTTACAGAGTATATAATAGACTAAAATAGCATTGCACCCACTTGCAAATGGATGATTAACCCCTCAGGTTAAAAAACGAAGCAAAAAAATGGTAAAAACTGTTATAACAGTCACAAGCAAACTGCCACAGCTCTACTGTGGCTCCTACCTTCCCATAAAACGACTTTTGTAGGCACAAAAACCCTTTACAGAGGTCCAATATGACAGGGGACTCCTTCAGGGAAGCTGGATGTCTCAGAATGTAAAAAACAACTGAGCAATTAGAGCGTGAAAATAGGCCCCTCCCACCATGCACTCAAAGTCAGAGGGCCTTAAAAAACTATTCCTAGGAGTAAAATAACAGCCATGTGGAAAACTAGGCCCCAAATAAAGATTTATCACCTCAGTAAAAAAAGTTCCTTTATATATATAACGTTTTACATACTAAGCCATAATAGAAAGTAATATGAAAATTAGACTTTACTGCAAGCATGATGCCAGTCGTTATTAAATCACTGCAATCAGGCTTACCTTAACTATTACAGGCACTGTCAGCATTTTCAAGTTCTTATCATCCTCTAGAAAAAAATATACTGAACATACCTCAGGCAGTTAATTCTGCAGGCCATTCCCCCAGCTGAAGTTTCCCCATACTCTTCAGTTATGTGTGAGAACAGCAGTGGACCTTAGTTACAACCTGCTAAGATCATCAAAAACCTCAGGCAAATTCTTCTTCTAATTTCTGCCTGAGGTAAAAAAACAGTACAACGCCGGCACCGTTTAAAAATAACAAACTTTTGCTTGAAGATAAACTACACTAATTCACCACATCTCTCTAGCTACTTCCCTTGTCGAGAGCTGCAAGAGAATGACTGGGGGTGGCAGTTAGGGGAGGAGCTATATAGACACCTCTGCTGTGGGTGATCCTCTTGCAGCTTCCTGTTGGGAAGCAGAATATCCCACAAGTAATGGATGAATCCGTGGACTGGATACACCTTACAAGAGAAATAAATCATGAAAGTTTAATTTTGACTAGACTGTCCCTTTAAGAAGTAGTGGTCTATAGACCGCTGCTTCTTAACTCCTGTTTCTGGGAAGCCTAAAGGCTAGCGAAGAAACAGGGTAGATTGGCCCAATTCGCCAATAATAAATTGACCCCTAAGTGTAGATTGTTTAATATAAAATGACACAGATAAAACAGTAGCCCAATCCCCTCTTGAGGAGCTACTCACAGGATCGACCCTCAAACATATGAGGTGTGTTGGTACAAAACAAGCAAGCATGATACACCCCTGAAAAAGCGTTCTAGGTACAATTCAAATGTCCACTGTATAGTGGATCAGACGCTGCTGAGTTTTCCCCACACAATGTTTCATCAAGGAAAAAAAATTGAGCTTCTACAAAGTATCGCTCAATATGATTTGCCAGTCCAGACTTGCGTAGTGACGTTAAATTGTTTCTGAAGCCACTTACTTGTTGCTAATTCGTAAGTATCTATAAACTAAAGGATAATATATTAGTCATATCAGATATTTAAAATATATACGGTTTTATATAAGCAATTAATTCAAAAGTCAATAACCTCATCTAAAAAGTTAATTCCTTTCGGCTAATAAGAGACGCTCATGATTGGTATAAAAAATACATGAAAAATAAATAAATAAATTAGACTCTATTACTCTATTATAATCGCTAATTTGACAAATAATACACGTAAACATCAATATAAAATGCATCATGATATGAAGAACAATGTACACCAAAAATAAAATGAAGAAATTGTATCTATATATAACTATATGTTATATAGAACATTTTATTGGATCAATGGAAAAAAACATTAAATTAGATTGGTAATGTGTCCAAATTGATAAGGACCAGAGTTATAAAATCGGTAATAAGAGACATGAGGACAGATTATATGTCCCCCTGGTCTGTCATTGTTATCTTAAACCCAATTATACTTTTATTTTCATGTAAGCTAGAAAGGCCTGTAAATCAACTTCTCTAATGAGTCCAAGGGGTTCCAGAGTTCTGAGTCTATGGACCCAGAACGTCTCTCTCTAATATGCTCCATTACCCTCCTCTTTATGGTTCTTTTTGTTCTGGCAATATACCTTTTGTGGCACGAGCATTCAAGCAAGTAAACCAGAAATTTTGATTGGCATATTAAGTGTGACTTTATTTGAAATTGTACCTTATCTTGGTGACAAAATAATGTTCTGTTATTATTTCTGTCTATTAATGTACAAACTGTACAATTTTTTCTCCTACATCCATAGAATCCATTCACTTTGGATGTTGGATTTAACCAGGTGAAAACTGTATTTGTGTTTTCCCTAATCGGTCTCAGCCTCAAAATTTTTGCTTTTTCGTAACTATTTATAATGATTTCTTCTAGGTATTTATTGGCTCTGAATTTTTGTTTAAGTATATTGGCTTTTGCCTCAAAGTCTTCAAATCTTGTGCAGTTACAGCACAACCACTGGAACTGCTCGTAAGGTATATTATGGACTCATTTTTTATGGTGGCAGCTTGTAGCATATAGGTAGCTATTTGAGTCAGTAGCTTTTCTAAACAGTCTACTATCAATTTTATTATTTTTATGAAACAGGACAACATCTAAAAATTCAATTTTAACGGATCAAAATTTCAAATGAATTTTAAATTTGAATGGTTACTGTTGACATACCCCATAAAGGCCTCTATTGTTTAATCAATGCCTTCCCAGATTACTATGATGTCGTCAATAAAACGACTCCATAGTTTTATATGAAATTTAAAGGGATTGTTCTTTTAAATGATAAATGCAAAACTGCAATTTTTTACCACTTACCTAAAGTCCATAAGTGCATTATAAATCCCCCTGGGAGGCCAATTATTTTGGGTATCGGGTCCCTTACTTGTAATCTCTCCTAGTACATTGACTACTATTTAAAACCTATGGTGTTAAATTTAAAGTTGTATCTCCGTGATACACCAGATTTGCTATGCACTCTGGATCCACAAGAGTGGAAGTCGGGATACAGGTGGTTAACCTTGGATGTGACATCTTTGTACATTTGTATCCCTCATACTCATGGAATCCAAAGTGTAAAACATTTTTTGACAGAAATGTACAGTCTGCCTAAAATACAACATGATTTCATACTGGAGAGCATAGAATTTATTCTTTATAACAATTATTTTCTCTTTGAAGAGCGCCATTATTTGCAAATTGGGGGCACAGCGATGGGCACTCACTTTGCCCCCAATTATGCAAATTTATATATGGGCTTTTGGGAGACACATTTTATTTGGCAGAACAATCCCTTAAAATCTCATATAAAACTATGGCATCCTTTTATATGAGATTTTAAGGGATTTTTCTCCCAAAAGCCCATATATAAATTTGCATAATTAGGGGCAAAGCGAGTGCCCATCGCTGTGCCCCCAATTTGCAAATAATGGCGCTATGGGGTATGTCAACAGTAACCATTCAAATCTAAAATTCACTGGATATTTTTTATCCGGTAAAAATAGAATTTTTAGATGTTGTCCTGTTTCATGAAAATAGTAAAATCGCCAGTAGTCTGTTTAGAAAAGCCACTGAATCAAATAGCTACCTATATGCTACAAGCTGCCACAATAATAAATGGGTCCATAATATACCTTAGGAGCAGTTCCAGTGGTTGCACCGTAACTGCACCAGATTTGAAGACTTTGAGGCAGAAGCCAATATAAAAATTCAGAGCCAAGAAATACCCAGAAGAAATCATTATAGTTACGAGAAAGCAAAAATTTTGAACAGACCTGATCTAATTAAGAGGTCAAGTGATAAGAAAGCTGACAGAAGCTATAAAACTGAGAATACAACTCTTTTTCTCTCCAAATACAATAACAGTGCGAGCAATATAGAGGACATTATCAAGAAACACTGGGAGATCTTGAAAGAGGATGAGGTTTTATGCAGGATTTTGGATGAGAAACCAAAAAACATAATTTATGCTTACCTGATAAATTCCTTTCTTCTGTTGTGTGATCAGTCCACGGGTCATCATTACTTCTGGGATATAACTCCTCCCCAACAGGAAATGCAAGAGGATTCACCCAGCAGAGCTGCATATAGCTCCTCCCCTCTACGTCAGTCCCAGTCATTCGACCAAGAATCAACGAGAAAGGAGTAACCAAGGGTGAAGTGGTGACTGGAGTATAATTTAAAAAAAAAAAAAAAAAAAAAAAAAAATATTTACCTGCCTTAAAAACAGGGCGGGCCGTGGACTGATCACACAACAGAAGAAAGGAATTTATCAGGTAAGCATAAATTATGTTTTCTTCTGTTATGTGTGATCAGTCCACGGGTCATCATTACTTCTGGGATACCAATACCAAAGCAAAAGTACACGGATGACGGGAGGGATAGGCAGGCTCATTATACAGAAGGAACCACTGCCTGAAGAACCTTTCTCCCAAAAATAGCCTCCGAAGAAGCAAAAGTATCAAATTTGTAAAATTTGGAAAAAGTATGAAGCGAAGACCAAGTTGCAGCCTTGCAAATCTGTTCAACAGAGGCCTCATTCTTAAAGGCCCAAGTGGAAGCCACAGCTCTAGTGGAGTGGGCTGTAATTCTTTCAGGAGGCTGCTGTCCAGCAGTCTCATAGGCTAACCGTATTATGCTACGAAGCCAAAAAGAGAGAGAGGTAGCAGAAACTTTTTGACCTCTCCTCTGTCCAGAATAAACGACAAACAGGGAAGAAGTTTGACGAAAATCTTTAGTTGCCTGCAAGTAGAACTTGAGGGCACGAACTACATCCAGATTGTGTAGAAGACGTTCCTTCTTTGAAGAAGGATTTGGACATAAGGATGGAACAACAATCTCTTGATTGATATTCCTGTTAGTAACTACCTTAGGTAAGAACCCAGGTTTAGTACGCAGAACTACCTTGTCTGAGTGAAAAATCAGATAAGGAGAATCACAATGTAATGCTGATAACTCAGAGACTCTTCGAGCCGAGGAAATAGCCATTAAAAACAGAACTTTCCAAGATAACAATTTTATATCAATGGAATGAAGGGGTTCAAACGGAACACCCTGTAAAACGTTAAGAACTAAGTTTAAACTCCATGGTGGAGCAACAGCTTTAAACACAGGCTTGATCCTAGCTAAAGCCTGACAAAAGGCCTGGACGTCTGGATTTTCTGACAGACGCCTGTGTAACAGGATGGACAGAGCTGAAATCTGTCCCTTTAATGAACTAGCCGATAAACCCTTTTCTAAGCCTTCTTGTAGAAAGGACAAGATCCTAGAGATCCTAACCTTACTCCAGGAGTAACGTTTGGATTCACACCAGTATAGGTATTTACGCCATATTTTATGGTAAATCTTTCTGGTAACAGGCTTCCTAGCCTGTATCAGGGTATCAATAACCGACTCAGAAAAACCACGTTTTGATAAAATCAAGCGTTCAATTTCCAAGCAGTCAGCTTCAGAGAAGTTAGATTTTGATGTTTGAACGGACCCTGTATCAGAAGGTCCTGTCTTAGAGGTAGAGACCAAGGCGGACAGGATGACATGTCCACTAGATCTGCATACCAAATCCTGCGTGGCCATGCAGGTGCTATTAGAATCACTGATGCTCTCTCCTGTTTGATTTTGGCAATCAATCGAGGAAGCAGCGGGAAGGGTGGAAACACATAAGCCATCCCGAAGTTCCAAGGTGCTGTCAAAGCATCTATCAGAACCGCTCCCGGATCCCTGGATCTGGACCCGTAATGAGGAAGCTTGGCGTTCTGGCGAGACGCCATGAGATCTATCTGTGGTTTGCCCCAACGTCGAAGTATTTGGGCAAAGACCTCCGGATGAAGTTCCCACTCCCCCGGATGAAAAGTCTGGCGACTCAAGAAATCCGCCTCCCAGTTCTCCACTCCCGGGATGTGGATTGCTGACAGGTGGCAAGAGTGAGACTCTGCCCATCGAATTATCTTTGATACTTCCATCATTGCTAGGGAGCTTTTTGTCCCTCCCTGATGGTTGATGTAAGCTACAGTCGTGATATTGTCCGACTGAAACCTGATGAACCCCCGAGTTGTTAATTGGGGCCAAGCCAGAAGGGCATTGAGAACTGCTCTCAATTCCAGAATGTTTATTGGAAGGAGACTCTCCTCCTGATTCCATGATCCCTGAGCCTTCAGAGAATTCCAGACAGCGCCCCAACCTAGTAGGCTGGCGTCTGTTGTTACAATTGTCCAGTCTGGCCTGCTGAATGGCATCCCCCTGGACAGGTGTGGCCGATGAAGCCACCATAGAAGAGAATTTCTGGTCTCTTGATTCAGATTCAGAGTAGGGGACAAATCTGAGTAATCCCCATTCCACTGACTTAGCATGCATAATTGCAGCGGTCTGAGGTGTAGGCGTGCAAAAGGTACTATGTCCATTGCCGCTACCATTAAGCCGATCACCTCCATGCATTGAGCTACTGACGGGTGTTGAATGGAATGAAGGACACGGCATGCATCTTGAAGCTTTGTTAACCTGTCCTCTGTCAGGTAAATCTTCATTTCTACAGAATCTATAAGAGTCCCCAAGAATGGAACTCTTGTGAGAGGAAAAAGAGAACTCTTCTTTTCGTTCACTTTCCATCCATGCGACCTTAGAAATGCCAGAACTAACTCTGTATGAGACTTGGCAGTTTGAAAGCTTGAAGCTTGTATTAGAATGTCGTCTAGGTACGGAGCTACCGAAATCCCTCGCGGTCTTAGTACCGCCAGGAGGGCACCTAGAATCTTTGTGAAGATTCTTGGGGCCGTAGCCAATCCGAATGGAAGAGCTACAAACTGGTAGTGCCTGTCTAGGAAGGCAAACCGTAGATACCGGTGATGATCTTTGTGGATCGGTATGTGAAGGTAAGCATCTTTTAAATCCACTGTGGTCATGTACTGACCCTTTTGGATCATGGGCAAGATTGTCCGAATAGTTTCCATTTTGAACGATGGAACTCTTAGGAATTTGTTTAGAATCTTTAAATCTAAGATTGGTCTGAAAGTTCCCTCTTTTTTGGGAACCACAAACAGGTTTGAGTAGAACCCTTGTCCTTGTTCCGACCGCGGAACCGGATGGATCACTCCCATTAATAACAGATCTTGTACACAGCGTAGAAACGCTTCTTTCTTTATCTGGTTTGTTGACAATCTTGACAGATGAAATCTCCCTCTTGGGGGAGATAATTTGAAGTCTAGAAGGTATCCCTGAGATATGATCTCTAGCGCCCAGGGATCCTGAACATCTCTTGCCCAGGCCTGGGCGAAGAGAGAAAGTCTGCCCCCCACTAGATCCGGTCCCGGATCGGGGGCTCTCGGTTCATGCTGTCTTTGGGGCAGCAGCAGGTTTCCTGGCCTGTTTGCCCTTGTTCCAGGACTGATTGGGCTTCCAGCCTTGCCTGTAACGAGCAACAGCTCCTTCCTGTTTTGGTGCAGTGGAGGTTGATGCTGCTCCTGTTTTGAAATTCCGAAAGGGACGAAAATTAGACTGTCTAGCCTTAGCTTTGGCTTTGTCTTGAGGTAGGGCGTGGCCCTTACCTCCTGTAATGTCAGCGATAATTTCTTTCAAACCGGGCCCAAATAAGGACTGCCCCTTGAAAGGTATATTAAGTAATTTGGACTTAGAAGTAACATCAGCTGACCAGGATTTTAGCCACAGTGCCCTACGTGCCTGTATGGCGAATCCTGAGTTCTTAGCCCTCGCAGATTGGTGAAATTTGTTCACATTGTACAGATTGACTTTTATCGTTGGGTGCAAGAGAATGACTGGGACTGACGTAGAGGGGAGGAGCTATATGCAGCTCTGCTGGGTGAATCCTCTTGCATTTCCTGTTGGGGAGGAGTTATATCCCAGAAGTAATGATGACCCGTGGACTGATCACACATAACAGAAGAAATTGTGTTTAGGAAGAATACTAACTTGAAGCAACATTTAGTACCCAGTAGGCTGAGACCGATTAGGGAAAACGCAAATACAGTTTCCACCTGGTTAAATTCAACATCCAAAGTGAATGGATTCTATGGATGTAGGAGAAAAAATTGTACAGTTTGTACATTGATAGACAGAAATAATAACAGAACATTCTTTTGTCACCAAGATAAGGTAAAATGTCAAATAAAGTCACACTTAACATGCCAATCAAAATTTCTGTTTTACTTGCTTGAGTGCTCGTGCCACAAAAGGTATATTGCCAGAACAAAAAGAACCATAAAGAGGAGGGTAATGGAGCATATTTCAAATATTGAACAAGGGTTGACTACACATGGTGTGTCGGATCACTTTAGGACTCACCACAATAAAGATTATAGAAATCTAAAAGTCCTGGCTATAGAACAAGTCAACTTAGATATAAGAGGAGGAGACCGTCTCTTGGCTTTTAAATAGAGAGAGATGTTCTGGATCCTTAGACTCAGAACTCTGGAACCCCTTGGACTCAATAGAGAAGTCGATTTACAGGCTTTTCTAGTTTAAATAAAAATAAAAGTATAATTTGGTTTAAAGATAACAATGACAGACCATGGGAACATATAATCTGTCCTCATGTCTCTTATTGTTTATTAAAAAGATTCACAATAATTCACCTAATCATTGATAATTAATTTTCCCTATTTTACACGAATTTATAACTCTGGTCCTTATCAATTTGGAAACATTCCCAATCTAATCTAATGTTTTTTTTTTCCATCGATCCAATTAAATGTTCTATATAACACATTATTTATAGTTACAATTTCTTCCGTTTTTTGGTGTACATTGTTCTTCGTATCATGATGCATTTTATATTGATCTTGACGTGCATGATATTTAAAATTAACAATTAGTTTTAGTACATTGAATAGAGTAATAGGGGTCAATATATTATTGGTGGAATTGGGCCAATTCACCGTTTCCAAGCGAGCCTTTAGGACCGCTGCTCCTTAACTCATATGACACCCCTGAAACTGCGTATAGCAATCCGCCTGATCCTATACGACCGGGCTGATTGACACCCCCTGCTAGTGGCCTATTGGCCGCGAATCTGCAGGGGGCAGTATTACACAAGCAGTTCACTAGAACTGCTTGTGAAATGCTGAATACAGACATCGTATGCTGTCCGCATTCAGTGATGTCTGGCGGACATGATATGCTACAGCGTATCATGTCCGCCAGACTTTAATAAATTGACCCCATAGAGTTTTATTTATTTATTTATTTTTCATGTATTTTTTTTATACCAATCATGAGGGTCTATTAGCCAAAATGAATTAACTTTTTAGATGAGGTTATTGATTTATGAATTAATTGTTTATATAAAACCGTATATATTTTAAATGTAAGATATGACTGATATATTATCCTTTAGTTTATAGATACTTACGAATTAGCAACAAGTAAGTGGCTTCATAAACAATTTGCTAACAGCCCATTAGATTTGTATTCATCTGGAATTTACGGTAGATTTGTATGAATGATGTGAAATAGGGGCGGACTTTCAATGAAAGATCATGATAAGGAAGCAGGGAAGGGGAAGCGTGTATAGCCTCTGATGAAGCGGAGTCATGTCCGTGAAACGTGTCATGGAAACACCCCCTTCACGTCACTATGCAAGCCTGGACTGGCAAATCATACTGAGTGATACTTTGTAGAAGCTCCGTTTTTTTTCCTTGATGAAACAGCGTGTGGGGAAAACTCAGCAGTGTCTGATCAACTATACAGCGGGCATTGGAATTGTACCTAGGAGTCTTCTTCGGGTGTATCCCGCTTGCTTGTTTTGTATCAATATACCTCATATGTTTGAGGGTCGATCCTGTGAGTAGCTCCTCAAAAGTGGATTGGACTACTGTTTTATATGTGTCATTTTATATTAAACAATCTACACTTAGAGTCTTTTGTGCGCTCTCTCTTTTCACATTACTACAGAATCGTTATCCTACCTGATTTGGCTGTCAGGCCAGTGAGAGCAGCCGGACTCCAGGACAGTGCAACTTTGGAGACTGCAGTTTCACCGGAACATTGGATGTGTGAGACTCTAATTTACCAGAGTGTTATTATACACCACTGTTTTATATATATCCTCCACCCTTGTGTTTGAGTTTATTGATTGTTTTGTTTGGCTTACATTCATAATTGTTTCTTTCAGGTGTATGCTAGTTAGTGAGAAGCCATAACATTAGACAACGTTTTTGGCTTAATTCTTACTATTTACTGTTACTGTTTTTGATTTCCTTATACAGAGAAGCATTCATTTATACACATTGGGCTAGATTACAAGTTTATCTTAGATTACAAGTGACATGCTCAATAACCAGTTTCACTTGACCATTAGCGTGCCATGGTAAAGCACGCTAACCAGAGAAGGGTTAGCGCAGCAGCCTTCGCTAGAGTGCAACCTATACTTTTGATAGATATCCAGACCATTCTAATTTGAGATGGTAAGTTGAAATTTATAGTTTGTACTAGAGCATAAGCCAAAACTTCACTAGATTATTTAGTACACCTTGAGTAAACTGTGAGGGTTAAAACATGAGTTGCATAAAACACATTAAAACACATTACAAATAAAGTATTACACACATAAATTTTTTTAATAAAATATATATACAGGGAGTGCAGAATTATTAGGCAAGTTGTATTTTTGAGGATTAATTTTATTATTGAACAACAACCATGTTCTCAATGAACCCAAAAAACTCATTAATATCAAAGCTGAATAGTTTTGGAAGTAGTTTTTAGTTTGTTTTTAGTTATAGCTATTTTAGGGGGATATCTGTGTGTGCAGGTGACTATTACTGTGCATAATTATTAGGCAACTTAACAAAAAACAAATATATACCCATTTCAATTATTTATTTTTACCAGTGAAACCAATATAACATCTCAACATTCACAAATATACATTTCTGACATTCAAAAACAAAACAAAAACAAATCAGTGACCAATATAGCCACCTTTCTTTGCAAGGACCCTCAAAAGCCTGCCATCCATGGATTCTGTCAGTGTTTTGATCTGTTCACCATCAACATTGCGTGCAGCAGCAACCACAGCCTCCCAGACACTGTTCAGAGAGGTGTACTGTTTTCCCTCCTTGTAAATCTCACATTTGATGATGGACCACAGGTTCTCAATAGGGTTCAGATCAGGTGAACAAGGAGGCCATGTCATTAGATTTTCTTCTTTTATACCCTTTCTTGCCAGCCACGCTGTGGAGTACTTGGACGCGTGTGATGGAGCATTGTCCTGCATGAAAATCATGTTTTTCTTGAAGGATGCAGACTTCTTCCTGTACCACTGCTTGAAGAAGGTATCTTCCAGAAACTGGCAGTAGGACTGGGAGTTGAGCTTGACTCCATCCTCAACCCGAAAAGGCCCCACAAGCTCATCTTTGATGATACCAGCCCAAACCAGTACTCCACCTCCACCTTGCTGGCGTCTGAGTCGGACTGGAGCTCTCTGCCCTTTACCAATCCAGCCACGGGCCCATCCATCTGGCCCATCAAGACTCACTCTCATTTCATCAGTCCATAAAACCTTAGAAAAATCAGTCTTGAGATATTTCTTGGCCCAGTCTTGACGTTTCAGCTTGTGTGTCTTGTTCAGTGGTGGTCGTCTTTCAGCCTTTCTTACCTTGGCCATGTCTCTGAGTATTGCACACCTTGTGCTTTTGGGCACTCCAGTGATGTTGCAGCTCTGAAATATGGCCAAACTGGTATTTTGCGCCTTGGTTTTTCCACACGCTTCTTGAGACCCTGTTGACTATTTTGAATGAAACGCTTGATTGTTCGATGATCACGCTTCAGAAGCTTTGCAATTTTAAGAGTGCTGTATCCCTCTGCAATCTCACTATTTTTGACTTTTCTGAGCCTGTCAAGTCCTTCTATTGCCCCGTTTTGCCAAAGGAAAGGAAGTTGCCTAATAATTATGCACACCTGATATAGGGTGTTGATGTCATTAGACCACACCCCTTCTCATTACAGAGATGCACATCACCTAATATGCTTAATTGGTAGTAGGCTTTCGAGCCTATACAGCTTGGAGTAAGACAACATGCATAAAGAGGATGATGTGGTCAAAATACTCATTTGCCTAATAATTCTGCACTCCCTGTATATCATATTAATATTAATAAAAACATAATTTATGCTTACCTGATAAATTTATTTCTCTTGTGATGTATCAAGTCCACGGATTCATCCTTACTTGTGGGATATTCTCCTCCCCTACAGGAAGTGGCAGAGAGAGCACCCACAGCAGAGCTGCCTATATAGCTCCCCCCTTAGCTCCACCCCCCAGTCATTCGACCGAAGGCTAGGAAGAAAAAGGAGAAACTATAGGGTGCAGTGGTGACTGAAAGTTTAAAAATAAAAATATATATGCCTGTCTTAATAAACAGGGTGGGCCGTGGACTCGATACATCACAAGAGAAATAAATTTATCAGGTAAGCATAAATTATGTTTTCTCTTGTAAGATGTATCGAGTCCAGGGATTCATCCTTACTTGTGGGATACCAATACCAAAGCTTTAGGACACGGATGAAGGGAGGGACAAGACAGGGACCTTAAACGGAAGGCACCACTGCTTGTAGAACCTTTCTCCCAAAAATAGCCACCGAAGAAGCAAAAGTATCAAATTTGTAAAATTTGGAAAAAGTATGAAGCGAAGACCAAGTCGCCGCTTTGACTTTGCACAGCTATGCAAATAAACAATTAACCCCTTAATGGCAAAACTGGATTGAAAAAACTTCAAAACCGGTAAAAAAAGACTTTCAGCACCTTGCCACAGCTCTGCTGTAGCTCCTACCTGCCCTTCAGAATGATTTGTGGGGAAAAAAACTTCTTTTACAGCCCTCAAACACAGCAGGAACCTCAGGAGAAGCAGTTAGATGTCTCTGAGGAAAAGAAACTGTGCAACTGAGGCGCGAAAATAGGCCCCTCCCACCTCACTCGATGTTTTGAGGCCTATCAAACAAACACCAGAGTGTCTCTTAATTAACCATGTGGGTTAAAAATCCAAAAAACAAGCCACAATGACCCCTTTAGTCCCTTCAAAAAACGTTATAATTGCATCATTCATTGAATAAACAAAAACGTTTTTTTGTGGGGTTTTTTAACAGTGTCACCAGTAACTATTGAGCCCTTCAAGCAAGCTGAAATTCCTATCAAAGAGTCTGAATACAGCTTACCCTTCCCTCATGGGAATAATGCCAGCCTTTTCTAGAATCAACACAGTCTGTCTAGAAAAATATAGACTGAACATACCTCATATGCAGCTTAGCATGCAAACCATTCCCCCAACTGAAGTTTTCCTGTACTATTCAGCCCTTGTTAGAAGAGCAGTGGATCTTAGTTACAAAGTGCTAAGATCATCATCCTCCTTGCAGAAATCTTCATCCCTTTTCTGCCAGATAGTAAATAGTACACCACACTCCTCTTGCCCTTCCTAGCAGTTAAGCAGGCAGAGAGAATGACTGGGGGGTGGAGCTAAGGGGGGAGCTATATAGACAGCTCTGCTGTGGGTGCTCTCTCTGCCACTTCCTGTAGGGGAGGAGAATATCCCACATGTAAGGATGAATCCGTGGACTCGATACATCTTACAAGAGAAAAGGTTTTAACGAGCTAAAAAGAGATATGGTACATGGCAAAGTGTTTAACTGGAAAAGGCTCCAATGTGTGTGTATATATATATATATTTGTAAATGTGTTTGTGTTTATTTGTGTATACATGTTAGTGCACACATGCTTTCTATTTTTTTATACAAATACACACACATATTATATGAAGTCAAGAGAAAATCAAAAGGTCAGCGAACAGAGTATAAGTCTCTACACAGAAGTGACAGCTCAAGAATGAAGAAGTAATGTATAAACTTCGAAACGCGTAAGGTTTATGTTTAGTGGGAGCTGTTTATGTCCAGGAATCAGCTTTTTAGTAGCAAATTGTTTTATTGTTATTTTATGATACATTTTAATTTCCTACGGACCGGTGTGGAGATACGAGTAGCAACAATCTATCGGATACTCTTTTATTTTTAACGCTTTGTATCTTACCTCATTATGGATTGAGGTCACATTGTGTGAGTTTTAAATTGGCAAATGTGTAAATAAATCTCTTGGTGTTTTACGGTATCACGCTATGTGATTTGTTTTACTTTTTCACCCACACCTGTTGAGACTGAGACTTTCGACCGACAAGGGGAGACCCTGCCTCTATCACAGGGAAATATTACAGGCAAGACCGAAGGTGGATTAATATTCTCTCCACTAGGACCGAACGTTGTACTTACCTCACAGGATTGAGGTCAAATCCGGTAAGCATATCGGCTATATTATTGCATATCAACTGCACTTGGATCACAGGGAAGTGTGGATTATATAAAAGGAATGCACCTTTTGGGAAACTGTCACTTCTGTGTAGAGACTTAGGGGCCGATTTATTAAAGTGTGGACAGACATCATACAATGTAGTGTATCATGTTCGCCGCACATCAATAAATGCCAACAGCATACGCTGTCGGCATTTATCATTTCACCAGCAGTTCTGGTGAACTGCTTGTGCAATGCCGCCCCCTGCAGATTGGCAGCTAGCTGGGGGTATCAATAAGTCTCAGAGGCAGCGGACACAAGGCTTGCGCGGAAACAGGGGTATCGGAGCTTGATAATTCGGCCCCTTACACTCTGTATGCTGACCTTTTGATTTTCTCTTGACTTCTTATATTTGCATCAATTTGAGCGGCACAAGTATTGTTTTTCTGTTAAAACTGTATATGTATATGTTTGTATATATTGTGGCTTAATTATACTACATTAGTGCCTTATTAAGTATAGCTATTGGAACAACATTATTGCAGTATTTGATATCAGCTGAGTTTTTGAATCACTGTTGTCTAGCGTTGGTGCAACATTTCCTTTTTTTCCTATTGACACACACACACATAAGTAGCACATATGTATGTTTCAAATATATACCAATAACTATTTGTTTGGCAAATTATACAGTTTATACCCTTGGCTTAACCATGTTTGAGTTTGCAAAAGGAAAACAAGCCACAGTATTATTTTAGTGTAAATTACAGGGATCTGCTATTGTCAGTTATGGAAATACATGTAGCAAGGTGAGCCTTTAGAAGTCTGCTGGGTGCATTTTCAGCTCTTATAACTTACAAATAGCTCCTATACTTTAGATATGTAATTTAAAATAGCTATTTTCTGTTAAAGCCGTTGCCTATGCTGAAAAGATAAAGGCCCATAATAGTCACAAAATGACATGCTCTTATGCCTTGTGAATTAAAGTATTTTTAACTATTATGGCCCTTTTAGATACTGTAGTATTAGCTATAGAAACACTATTAAAACAAGAGACAGCAGTAGAAATCAATATCCCAGTGGGAGGCAGGAGATAGAGTCCAGTCTAGTTCAAATGGTGTTTCTGCATTTGCTTTGAAAAAAAATGAACTCATCATCTGCTTGCACTAATGCATGGTTCCTTTAAATAGCTGAATTCAAGATTAGCTACAACACGTTAGTATTCACCTTAAACTGTCTGAATCGAAATCCTTTATTTTGCTGCTTGTAATAGAAGAAGCCAGCAGTAACAGCAATGACAATAAATACAGTCACCAATGACGCAACCACTCCCATAGTTATTGGATGATTTATTGGATCTTTACGTGCTTCCTAAAAAAAAAAAAAAAGAATGTTTAATGTTAGTGAAATAATATAATGGTTTGCAGTCAAATTACAGTTCTTAGTCTGCAAAAAATAATAATGAAAAATATTGCTTTAACCCGTTCCCGCCCTTAGGGCATTCTATGCCATCCTAACTGCACTGGGCTTTAGCTCCCTTAGGACGGCATAGAACGTCATAGCCGTTTGGCTGTACTGAAGCAATAGGCGCTTTCTGAAATTGGATTGCAGGCTGGAGGGAGTACCTAGCGTCATAGTCACTCCTCCCCTGACACAATCCCATCATTGAAATTGCGCGATCACATGAACAATCACGCAATTTTAATTTTTACTTATGTTTTACATCAGAACTTTGTTCAGATGTAGACAAATAAGTCCGGGCAGGAAGGGGTTAAACATGTCATAATCATAGTTTTTATGTTTGCAAACATGGTAAATATACTTGCTGGTTGAAGAAGATCAGATGTGTTTTAACAAATATATTGAAAATCACCATTTTATAATAGTGAACATTATTAAAAACAAATAGGAAAATAAACATCGTCACAGCTGAGTGCATTTATATTTATCCTACATCCTTAAATAAAGTGTAAAATTATATTTTAGAAGGGCCTTAAAGGCAACTTGAGTGGGATTTATTCCCATCCAAAATATAAAACAGGAATATTCTCACTACTATCTATCATCTTTCATAATATTATCTGATATGAATTTAAAACATTTTTTCAACAAATAATTTAATAAGATTGTAAAGGTGTATATTGAATACAAACTCAGCATCAATTTACTCTTTGGACCAGCTTACAAGTGGAGCACTATTTAGCACATTCACTCACACGCAAGCACCACCAGAGGTAAACGAGCGTATTACAAATTGAAAGTATATTGTTAGACTACAATGGAGAGAGCAACTTCCATTAACAAAATGTGCAGTCTTTTTATATTTACACTTTTGGAGTCACCAGTTCCTACTGAGCATGTGCAAGCATACACAGAATATACCTATAATGTGATTGGCTGATGGCTGTCACATGATACAGGAGGAGTGGAAATAGACATAACTTTGAAATTTGTCAGAAAAAAATCTACTACTTACTTGAAGTTCAAACTAAGGGGTAGATTTAACAAGCAGCGGATGCTACTTTCTATGCCCGTAGTTTCTGGCTCGCCGCAAACTTAAGTTAAGAAGCAGCGGTTGTAGAAATGCTTGTGCAATGTTAATGCTGACAGCGTATCATGTCCGCTCGACCTGTGATAAATCTACCCCTAACTGCTATTGCATTGTCTTTTTGTCATGCATTTGTATTTACTGGCCCTTTAAAAAAACTAACATCTATCACTCCTGCACTAACCCGACACCACGTCAGGCCTACAGCCCTAACCCGAAGTGAGTTATAAATATTTTACATTCCTATGCTCTTCACTAAGGATAACATTTTCTTTATATATATATATATATATATATATATATATATATATATATATATATATATATATATATATATATATATATATATATATCCAAAAGGAAAAGAACAAATGGTGCCAGCAATTCCTTAAAAGTTGAAAAACCTTTATTGGGGTGTCATCATGAAAGAACAGCAACGTTTCGGGTGACAAAACCCTTAATCATGCTATGGATTGCTACACAACACAGCTTTAAATAGGCTAAGTACCTTAATTACAAACATATTAACTCCATATGTGCTAAACATTATTGCCAAAATACAAATGTTTCTACTGCCATCTACAGGATAAATTTATACATGACTCATAAAAAATCATTTAGGCAGTATTTGGTATCTATAATAAAGGTTGTTAAGCACATAGGTAAAGTTAAGCACATGAGCAGTGGTGCTGTACATTTCTAATAGTTCTAGTGAATTGGCTTTTTGGAATAGAAGAAAAAAAGCCAATTCACTAGAACTATTAGAAATGTACAGAACAAGGATATACAAGGTACTAGACTTGAGGAAATGGCTGACAAGTTTAGGGAAAGAGGATATCCCCCTCTATGATCACTAAGTGTAAAAATGAAGCTTTGCATGACACAAAGGTAAAAACAAAGAAAGACACTAAACGTGTCATCTTTTCCTCTGAGTTTAATACACATAGTGATCATATTGCTAATATTATAAAAAAAAACACTGGTATCTTTTAAGTAAGTTTAATCCCCATATACCTGAATTTAAAATCCCCCCTATGCATTCCTACAGAAGGGTTAAAAACATTAGGGACACTTTAGTTAAGGCTGACATAGGTGGAACAAATACTAATAGAATTACTTATCTAACAACCCCTAAAAAAGGTTCATACCCCTTGTGCACAATGTAATGCCATGATAAAAGGAGAACACATAGAACAAATGAATGATAGAAAAATTCGAGAAATGGATGGTTATTACACTTGTCACACAGATTTTGCAATGTATCTATTAAAATGTCCTTGTGGGAGGGGCTACATAGGGGAGACGACACGCCCCATTAGGGATAGGATCAGTGGTTATAAATCTTCTATTAGATGCCAAGATAAAACACTTCCAGTTTCTTCCCATTTTTTAGAAATGAGACACACTGTCAGCCAACTCAGGTTCCAAATAATTGACCATATTCTAAAACTTAGGAGAGGAGGCAACAGGGAATTAGAATTAAAAAAGAGAGAGGTATGGTGGATCCAACATCTTAAAACTGTGCATCCCATAGGTCTTAACAGGGATTATGATCTCCATTTGTTTTTATAAATTATATCTTTTCACATTTATATATATATATATATATATATATATATATATATATATATATATATATATATATATATATGTAACTATTTTTTAATTTTTGGATCTCATGATCTAAGTATGCACCACTGCTCATGTGCTTAACTTTACCTATGTGCTTAACAACCTTTATTATAGATACCAAATACTGCCTAAATGATCTCTTATGAGTCATGTATACATTTATCCTGTAGATGGCATTAGAAACATTTGTATTTTGGCAACAATGTTTAGCACTTATGGAGTTAATATGTTTGTAATTAAGGTACTTAGCCTATTTAAAGCTGTGTTGTGTAGCAATCCATAGCATGATTAAGGGTTTTGTTACCCGAAATGTTGCTGTTCTTTCATGATGACACCCCAATAAAGGTTTTTCAACTTTTAAGAAACAGTGCTGGCGCCATTTGTTCTTTTCCTTTTGGATTTACATATTTGAGGTGAGCAGAAACCTCAGGCTATCTATTATGAATTTTTGACTAGTGCTGGACCTATTGCCTATATATATATATATATATATATATATATATATATATATATATATATATATATATATATATATATATATATATATATATATATATAAAATGATTTTGGTAAAATATATATCTATACCTATATATCTATATGAATATATACAGGTATAGCTGTATAGCTATATATATATACACATACATATATATACAGAGAGAGAGAGAGAGAGAGAGAGAGAGAGAGAAAAGAGAGAGTGAGAAAAAGAAATATTTAGAAAACAAAGAACATTTTCTTCTAAATGAGCATTGGAACGTAAAATATTTACTGTAAAAATAAAGTTAAAAGCATAATTTATATTAATATATTTTTTTTACAGGTATTTGAGTGGAAAGGGCTCCAAAGTATATATACATATGTATATATGTGTATACTTGTGTTTATATGCTTTATATGTGTTTATATGTATAGATACATTATAGCCCTTTCCATTCAAACACCTTGTCATATACCATATACCTTTTAACAAACGTACGGCTAGATTACGAGTTTTGCGTTAGAGGCTATGCGGTGCTAACGAGCAGTTTTCTCTCACCTCTCACTTACATACAGCGCTGGTATTACGAGTTTCAGAAACCCGTCATTAAAAGACAAGAAGTGAGCGTTGAGCAAAATTTTGCTCCTTACCACACTCCAATACCAGCGCTGCTTAAGTCAGCGGGGAGCTGGTGTAACATGCTCGTGCACGATTTTTCCATAGGAATCAACGAGGAGAGCTGGCTGAAAAAAAGTCTAACACCTGCAATAAAGCAGTGTAAAACTCACTAACGCAGCCCCAATTATTCCTATGGGGAAATAAAAGTTATGCTTACACCTAACACCCTAACATGAACCCCAAGTCTAAACACCCCTAATCTTACACTTAGTAACCCCTAATCTGCCACCCCGACATCGCCGACACCTACATGATATTATTAACCCCTAATCTGCTGCTCCGGACACCGCTGCCACCTACATTATACTTATGAACCCCTAATCTGCTGCCCCCAACATTGCCGCCACCTACATTATATTTATTAACCACTAATCTGCTGCCACCAATGTCGCCGCCACATACCTAAATTTATTAACCACTAATCTGTCGCCCCCGTTGCCGCCACTATATTAAAGTTATTAACCCTAAACCTAACACCCACTAACTTAAATATAATTTAAATAAATCTAAATAAATATTCCTATCATTAACTACATTATTCCTATTTAAAACTAAATACTTACCTATAAAATAAACCCTAAGCTAGATACAATATAACTAATAGTTACATTGTAGCTATCTTAGGGTTTATTTTTATTTTACAGGCAAGTTTGTATTTATTTTAACTAGGTACAATAGTTATGAAATAGTTATTAACTATTTAATAGCTACCTAGCTAAAATAAATACAAGAGTACCTGTAAAATAAAACCTAACCTAAGTTACAAGAACACCTAACACTACACTATAATTAAATAAATTAACTAAATTAAATACAATTACCTAAATTAAATTAAATTAGCTAAAGTACAAAAAAACAACACTAAGTTACAGAAAATAAACAATAAACAAATTACAGATATTTAAACTAATTACACCTAATCTAATAGCCCTATTAAAATAAAAAAGCCCTCCCAAAATAAAAAAAACCTAGCCTAAACTAAACTACCAATAGCCCTTAAAAGGGCCTTTTGCAGGGCATTGCCCCAAAGTAATCAGCTATTTTACCTGTAAAAAAAATACAAACAACCCCCCCAACAGTAAAACCCACCACCCACATAACCAACCCCCCAAATAAAATACTAGCTAAAAAAACCTAAGCTCCCCATTGCCCTGAAAAGGGCATTTGGATGGGCATTGCCCTTTAAAGGGCAGTTAGCTCTATTGCAGCCCAAAGTCCCTAACTAAAAATAAAACACACCCAATACACCCTTAAAAAACCTAACACTAACCCCCTGAAGATCGACTTACCGGGAGACGTCTTCATCCAAGCTGGGCCGAAGTCCTCAACGAAGCCGGGAGAAGTCTTCATCCAAGCCGGACAAAGTGGTCCTCCAGACGGGCAGAAGTCTTCATCCAGACGGCATCTTCTATCTTCATTCATCCGGCGCGGAGCGGGTCCATCTTCAAGACATCCGACGCGGAGCATCCTCTTCTTCCGACGACTAAAGCTGAATGAAGGTACCTTTAAGTGACGTCATCCAAGATGGCGTCCCTTAGATTCCGATTAGCTGATAGAATTCTATCAGCCATATCGGAATTAAGGTAGAAAAAATCCTATTGGCTGAGGATTGAAGTTCAATCCTATTGGCTGATCCAATCAGCCAATAGAATGCGAGCTCAATCCTATTGGCTGATTGGATCAGCCAATAGAATTGAACTTCAATCCTATTGGCTGATTGCATCAGCCAATAGAATTTTTTCTACCTTAATTCCGAATGGCTGATAGAATCAGCCAATCGGAATCTAAGGGACGCCATCTTGGATGACATCACTTAAAGGTACCTTCATTCAGCTTTAGTCGTCGGAAGAAGAGGATGCTCCACGTCGTATGTCTTAAAGATGCCGTCTGGATGAAGACTTCTGCCCGTCTGGAGGACTACTTCGCCCGGCTTGGATGAAGACTTCTCCCGGCTTCGTTGAGGACTTTGGTCTGGCTTGGATGAAGACGTCTCCTGGAAAGTCGATCTTCAGGGGGTTAGTGCTAGTTTTTTTTAAGGGGGTATTGGGTGGGTTTTATTTTTAGGTTAGGGACTTTGGGCTGCAATAGAGCTAACTGCCTTTTTAAGGGCAATGCCCATCCAAATGCCCATTTTCAGGGCAATGGGGAACTTAGGTTTTTTTAGTAAGGGTTTTATTTGGGAGGTTGGTTGTGTGGGTGGTGGGTTTTACTGTTAGGGGGGTTGTTTGTATTTTTTTTTACAGGTAAAAGAGCAAATTACTTTGGGGCAATGCCCCGCAAAAGGCCCTTTTAAGGGCTATTGGTAGTTTAGTTTAGGCTAGGGGTTTTTTTTTATTTGGGGGGGGGGGCTTTTTTTAATAGGGCTATTAGATTAGGTGTAATTAGTTTAAATATCTGTAATTTATTATTTTCTGTAATTTAGTGTATTTTTGTTTGTACTTTAGCTAATTTAATTTAAGTAATTGTATTTAATTTAGTTAATTTATTTATTTATAGTGTAGTGTTAGGTGTTAGTGTAACTTAGGTTAGGTTTTATTTCACAGGAACTTTTGTATTTATTTTAGCTAGGTAGTTATTAAATAGTTAATAACTATTTAATAACTATTCTACCTAGTTAAAATAAATACAAACTTGCTTGTTAAATAAAAATAAACCCTAAGATAGCTACAATGTAACTATTAGTTATATTGTAGCTAGCTTAGGGTTTATTTTATAGGTATTTAGTTTTAAATAGTAATAATTTAGTTAATGATAGGAATATTTATTTAGATTTATTTTAATTATATTTAAGTTAGTGGGTGTTAGATTTAGGGTTAGATTTAGGTGTTAATAACTTTAATATAGTGGCGGCGACGTTGGGGGTAGCAGATTAGGGGTTACAAATTTTATTATAGTGTTTGCGATGCGGGAGAGCCTCGGTTTAGAGGTTAATAGGTAGTTTATGGGTGTTTAGTTATGCGTTTTATGTTACGGCATTGTACCATAAAACTCTTAACTACTGACTTTTAAATGCGTTAGGACTCTTGACAGGAGAGGGTGTACCGCTCACTTTTTGGCCTCCCAGGACAGACTCGTAATACCGGCGCTATGGAAGTCCCATAGAAAAAAAGACTTTACAAAGTTTACGTAAGTTGTTTTGCGGTAAGGCCAAAGGCGTGTGCGGTGCCCCTAAACCTGCAAGACTCGTAATACCAGCGGGCGTAAAAAAGCAGCGTTAGGACCTCTTAACGCTGCTTTTTTACCCTAACACAAAACTCGTAATCTAGCCGATAGTGTCTCCTCTTACTGTCACATTTACTTTCAACTTGTAATATGAGTGCAAGTTAATGCGGCTGTGATATTGCAAACACATTATAAATGATCAACCTTGAAAACACTTGAAGAGTCTTTTGTTTGCACAGAAACACCTGAAGTATGCAGAATAAATGAATTAACAAATATGCTTACCTGAACAAGTGGTGCAATAAGGGGTCCCTTTATCACATGAATAATTCCATTAAAGGCTGGAATATCCCAGCTAACAATCACCTTGTTATTTACAACCTTAGGACACTATAAAATAGAAAAAATAGTTTCACTTAAAACAGAAAATATTGGCACATACAGGATGTAACAGCATGAGTTACTGTTAAGTTCTGACAGCATAAACACACATATACAAAGAACCACATTTACTAACATGAGAATATTTACTGCATTTGCAAACAGGAACATACTTGCATGTGCTTGGTTGATAGCAACATAATTATTTATACTCAAAACAGTATACAGCACTTTACCAACTCTTTTAGTTCTTGTGCACGACTGGGATAGGTTAAACGTTTCGGGTTTATTCACCCTTAATAATGCCATACTAATTAAACACCAAACTAGTACTTAAATACACACCTATTTACAAACAAGAATGCAAACAGTTCAAAACCATATGCCCCTCATAAAAATCACAATTGTGATATTACATTGCCACCTAGTGGTTAAAAAAAATTCACTTAGAAATATATTTATACATATGTACTGTATGTATCATATTGTAACAGAGCAGTACTGCATAGATTAACCAAGTAGGAAAAATACATTTGTAACACGTTATATCATTGTTTAACACAAATTGTAAATTCTTGATAATAACTGTTTCATAAAAATATAGACATCTTTTTCTCTGTTTAACCCATTAGGTACCATCGATTCTAATTTGCAAATCCAAAATAATTCCCTCTGTTTTAACATTGTGATTTTTATGAGGGGGTATATGGCTTGGAACCTTTTGCATTCTTTTTTGTAAAGAGGTGTGTATTTAAGCACTGGTTTGGTGTTAATTAGTATAGCATAATTAATGGTGAATAAACCCGAAACATTACCTGTCTCGTGGAGCCTGATGTTCCAATAAAGATTGTTTGTGATACATCTTGGTGCTGTGGGAACTTCTTTGGACTTTAGCAACATAATTATTAACAGGCTCAAGTGTTTTAAAACTAAAATTTGGTATATTCATGAAATTTAATTTTTCACTGTTTTTGAGATTCTTTAGACTTTGATAAATTGACATACTGACATTTTTTACCAAACATTTTGAGTTGACAAGAACATTTTACTGTAAACACTTTTTTCCCTTATTGTGTTCCCATGGATATGTTATACCCGCTGCAAAATATTATATGTATTGGAAATTCTTGGTTTATTCTTGCAATTGAAATAGCTAGCTTTGTTCATTGAAACCTCTAAACCTAAACCTTTATGTTTACACCTCCTGAATCATAAAAGGCCATTCTTGAGTCTCATAACATATCAAACACATGAACTAAAAGGTGTAAAGATAAATCAAACATTGACCAACAAGTCAATACTCATTTGTATAACTAGTATGCAAAAATATTAAACATTACTGACAGAAATAGACAAGGGTACACAATCCCAAATAGAAATTATCTGCAACCAAACCTGAAAAATATTAATTATGGCCCATATTTACATGGCATCAACTATGAATGAAGGTCAAGTTCACTGAGATTTTGACCTATTCTAGTTCGCCTTAAACACAAGATCGCCACAGGATAATCTCCTCATTCATTTGATAAGCCCATAGGTAAGGTGATAGGAATGGGGATATAAATTAAATAAACCGAATGTCCTAATCCTATAAAATAAAAGGTTTAGTGTGTTTGTCCGAAGCTGTCATGCGCAGTAGAGACTGCACAAGAACAAACACACCTGGCCTTCAACACACATACCTGGGCTGGCTGCTGGCACCTAATCCGTGAAGGGGGCGGAGCCGACCAGCCATGAAGGGGCGGAGCCGTGTATTGAAGTTGGCGGAGCTGGGCATGAAGGGGCAAATTCTGAGAGTGACGGGGGCGGGGCCGGGCGGGAGCTGCCGTGGCTGTCTGAGTGTCTGCATGAGAGAGAGAGCAGCACAAGAGGGAAGATACAGAGCAAAAGAGGGGTAGAGAGAGCAAAAGAGAGGGGGGAGAGAGCAAAAGAGGGGTGAGAGCAAAAGAGAGGGGTGAGAAAGAGTAAAAAAGAGGTGTGAGAGAGAGCAAAAAAGAGGGGTGAGAGAGAGCAAAAAAGAGGGGTGAGATAGAGCAAAAAAGAGGGGTCAGAGAGAGCAAAATACAGGGGAGAGAGTAAAAGAGAGGGGGAGAAAGAGCAAAAGAGGGGGAGAGAGAGAGTAAAATAGGGGGAGAGAGAGTGCAAAAGAGGGGGAGAGAGAGAGCAAAAGAGAAGGGGAAACAGAGAGAGCAAAAGAGAGGGGGGAGACAGAGAGAGAGCAAAAGAGAGGGGAGATAGAGCAAAAGAGAGGGGGGAGAGAGAGAAAAAGAGAGGGGGAGAGAAGAGAGAGCAAAAGAGAGGGGGGGAGAGAGCGAAAAAGAGAGTGGGGAGAGAGAGAGCAAAAGAGGGGATAAAGTGCAAAAGAGAGGGGGAGAGAGAGAGCAAAAGAGAGGGGGGAGAGAGAGCAAAAGAGAGGGGGAGAGAGAGCAAAAGAGAGGGGGAGAGAGAGCAAAAGAGAGGGGGAGAGAGAGCAAAAGAGAGGGGGGAGAAAGAGAGCAAAAGAGAGGGAGGAGAGAGCAAGCAAAAGAGAGGGTGAGAGAGTGAAAGTGGGCAAAAGAGAAGGTGAGAGAGAGTGCAAAAGAGAAGAGGGAGAGAGAGAGCAAAAGAGAGGAGAGAGAGCGCAAAAGAGAGGGGGAGAGAGCACAAAAGAGAGGGGGAGAAAGAGCAAAAGAGGGGGGGAGAGAGAGCAAAAGACAGGGGGAGAAAGAGCAAAAGAGAGGGGGAGAGAGAGCAAAAGAGAGCGGGAGAAAGAATAAAAGAGAGGGGGGGAAAGAGCAAAAGAGAAGGGGGAGACAGAGCAACACAATGGGTGAGAGAGAGCCAAAAGAGAGGAGGAGAGCGCAAAACAGAAGGGGGGAGAGAGCAAATGAGAGGTGGGAGAGAGAGTGCAAAATAGAGGGGGAAGAGAGAGAGCAAGAGAGGGTTGAGAGAGAGAGCACAAGAAAGGGGGAGAGAGAGAGAGAGAGAGAGAGAGAGAGAGAGCAAGAGAGGGGGGAGAGAGAGAGAGAAAAAGAGAGGAGGAGAGAGCAAAAGAGAGGGGGAGAGAGCAAAAGAGAGGGGGAGAGAGAGCAAAAGAGAGGGGGAGAGAGAGAGATCAAAAGAGAGGGGGAGAGAGAGATCAAAAGAGAGGGTGGAGAGAGAGAGAGAGAGAGCAAAAGAGAGGGGGGAGAGAGAGAGCAAAAGAGAGGGGGGAGAGAGCACAAAAGAGAGGGGAGAGAGAGAGAGCAAAAGAGAGGGGAGAGAGAGGAAAAGAGAGGGGGAAAAGAGAGAGCAAAATAGAGGGGGGGAGCAAAGGGGTGGGACTGCTGTACTGCAAAAAAATGGCCTGTGTACACGGGCTTTAGGACTAGTTAATTAAATAAACAGAGTGCCCTAATTAATAAGAAAGCAAACATTCTTAAAGATAGTATAAGTTTTTGTTTTGGGATATGCCAACCCAAAATTAACCTATTAACCTGACATCTCTGATCAATAAGGAAATTGTGGCTGATCGTATCCAGGGTTATAGATCTGCATTTCCAGTCATAGGCATTATCACCACACAGCATCCCTAAATTATCAAATTGCCAACTCCAGAGTCATGACACTGGAGACCTCTCTGTCCTCACAGAACTCCAGTTCATGCAGGTATGATTAGGCACTCCACCTGAAGAAGCCATCTCCTGATCAGCAGCCTCTGTGAACTTACGTGGTGTCTCAGTCCGCTGGCTCTCTGTAAGCACACTCAACACATCCTTTCTAGCGGGTCGCACCACCGCCAAATAAAGCCAGTAATTTGGCGCAATCTGCTGTTCCAGATGGTAAGTAGCAGTTAGAGGCTCCATACGTATATGTTGCTCTGTTAAAAAAACTTCCTCATTAGTAGGTAGTCTCGCAACTAGAGAGGGCAACAACAGGAGTGCTAGTCTTCTCTAGCTTCATGTTCAGGATAATCATCTGTTTATGACTGTGTGATACAGCAACCCATTGGGTCATTGTATAAGACTAATGAGTAGAGTTGGCCGAGTTTTCTCCTTGCAGCTGTACCTCTGCAATCTTGCAATAATGCAGGTGACGACGAAATCCCCTCTCTATGATATCCAGGAGCTGTAACCTGTGGGCCTCCAGGATAGCTACTAGTTCAATTAGTATTTAAATAGCAGTGACAGTGCGCTGTTGTTCCTGAATATGGGCTGTTGAAAGCCTCTCCTTAGTAGGGCCCTCACAGGCCTCATTCTCCAGGTCGGATAGGAGGCCCAGAATGAGTAGTATCAATAGACACAGCTTTGTCTCTTGAACATGAAGATAAAAGTTTTGAAGTTGTATGGGTTTAATATCTGCTGATAATTGACGGTTTAACAGCAGGCTGCTCACAGCTACCAATTTAGTGACCATTTAAGTTGCTGCCCAGAGGCACTCCCAGCACTACTTCTTTGTTCTGTATATTATCTTCTTTTAGATTACAATTATTTGTCTGTGTGTTGTTATTGCACTCTAGCTTGTAACCATCCTTATATTTTAAAATTTGAAAAAGAATGTTTCAATTAAAAAAAGGCTATACAATCCCTTACAAAATTGCAGGTTTTTGAAATGTAAAGACAGAAATAACAACAATGCAGATGTCAGATTTTTTCCATCTGTACGGTGATCTTCCAACAAATATCCAGAGGGGAAAAAAATTAAGTTAATTATTAGGAACATTTTAAACAAAAAAATAAAAAAAAATAAAAAAATCTTCTACACCCCACACAAATAATACATTGTGCAAGCACCTTTTGCATTTGGAATTTAATCCAACTTTTCTTTGCAAAAAAGTTCAAGTTCCTTCAGATTGCGAGGGGATCACCTGTGTATGGCTCTATTTAGGTAATTCCACAGGTTTTGATGGGATTGAGGTCTGGCTTCTGACTGGGCCATTCCAAGACTTTGAATCTCCTCTTATGAAGCCATGCCTTGGTCGACTTGGATGTGTGCTTTGGGTCATTGTCATGTTGGAATGTGAAATTGCTCTTCATCTTCACCTTTTTGACGGACGCCAAAAAGAGTGCCAAAATATCTTAATAATTGGAGCTAATAATTATCCCATTAGTCTTGACAAGAGCCACTGACCTAGCTGACGAGAAGCAGCTCTAAAGCATCATGCTATAACCACCATGCTTCAAAATTTGTATGGATGAGTTTTACTGGTTTTGCGCTAAACATATCTTTTACAATTTAGGCCTAAAAGTTTAATTTTTGCCTCGTTAGACCGTAGCACATTTTCCCACATGGTCTGGGGTGACTGAATTAATCTATATTATATATATATATATTAATAAATTAGATGGCCTTGGAGGTTCCTTTTTGTAAGAAAGTGTTTCAGTATTGCCACCCTACCCTATAGCCCAGACATGTTCAGAATACAAGGGATGGTGGTCACATGCAAGATACCACATTTTCTCCAGTTATTGATGATGGCTTTGACAGTGCTCCATTGTACATCAAGTGCCTTCAATATTTATTTATATACCTCTCCTGATTGGTACTTTTCAACAATTTGCTCTTGCTGTTTTCTTTAGGAACTCTTTGCGTGCCATGACTCTCTCAGTAGGATGCAACCCAAAATATTCAAACAAATCCTACAGGAACACGACTTCTATCTGAGTTTAAATCAGAATCACTTTCATTGTTGGCACATGTATGCTATTTACCTACAGACATGATTGAGAATGTGATTGGCTAACTATGAACACAATCAGGCTGTTGTAGGTTGGTTTTTTTTTAGTAAAAAAAAGTTCCTATTAATTAAATATCTTTTTTTTTGTCTGGGTTTTTGGTTGTTGATATATCACACAGTACAGATGGAAAAAGTCTGACATTTTCATTGTTGTTATTTCTGTTTTTACATTTCAAAAGCATGCAATTTCATAAGGGTATGTATTCTTTTTATATCCACTGTAGGTTATAAAACAATATATATATTGAGAGGGTTTTGTTTGGCATCTGAATAATTATTAATAGAGTGCCCACTTAAAGGGACAGTCTACACCAGAATTTTTATTGTTTGAAAAGATAGATAATCCCTTTATTACCCATTCTCCAGTTTTGCATAACCAACACAGTTATATTAATACACTTTTTACCTCTGTGATTACCTTGTATCTAAGCCTCTGCAAACTGCCCCCTTATTTCAGTTCTTTTGACAGACATCCATTTAGCCAATCAGAGCTTGCTCACTGGAACTCCACGTGCTTGAGCACAGTGTTATCTAAATGATAAACGTGAACTAACACCCTCTAGTGGTGAAAAACTGTCAAAATGCCCTGAGAGAAGAGTCGAGCCTTCAAAAGCTTAGAAATTAGCATATGAACCTCCTAGGTTTAGCTTTCAACTAAGAATACCAAGAGAACAAAGCAAAATTGGTGATAAAAGTAAATTGGAAAATTGTTTAAAATGACATTCTCTATCTGAATCATGAAAGTTTATTTTGGACTAGACTGTGCCTTTAAGATGGTTTAAAACTGAGCAATTATTATTGAATGATAATAAGTTTTATTCGTTGGAGCATGTCATTTTAAGACTAACAACCTTGCACCTTTGCAAAGGGCTTAAACATATACTAGAAGTGCAGCTTGAACCCTGAAGAGTACTGCTGGTATTGATCAGAAACTGCCACTGATCCAATCAGCAATGCAACGGGCACTGCACTGCCGACTGGATCAGCAGTTTCTGCTCAGTTCCAGCAGTGCTCTGCGGGTGCCAAGCTGTACTTCACCTCTATGTGTTTAACCCACACAAAGGGGTTAAACACATAGTAGAAGGGTCGTTAGTGTTAAAATGGCATGCCTTTTACGTATGAAAGGTATATATAAACAAATAAGGTTACATACTGAGGTAGCATTGCAGTTTGCTGAGGTGTGATCAGAAATGGAAAGGTTGTATCCTAGTTTAGAAACCAGAACACTACTGTTAGTGAGATTTGCGTAATTCTGAAATACGTCAGATACGTGATGCTCCAGGTCCCGCCATGTTAAAGTCTAGAAAAAAAAGAATTGTAATTTTAATCTAACAGTTTAACTTTTATCTAATAAAAATGTAAATATTTTTAGCTTTACAGTATACTTTTGTTACAAACTTAAATACAATTTAGCAATCTATTTTTTTTACTGGTGTTTTTATTAGTTCAATATTTCATTTATTTATGTTTCTTTAAATTACTATTTTCTTTCCAATGGCATGGAGAGTCCACTAATCCATTCAATTACTAGTGGGAATTCAACTCCTGGCCACCAGGTGGAGGCAAAGAACATCCCAGCAAAGCTTCAAGTATCCTCCCACTTTCCACAATCCCCAGTCATTCTTTGCCTGTGTACATTGTAGGTGATGTGTGAATAAGGTGTCTGAAGAAATCAAGTTGTAAATCCTTTAATCGGTACCTTTCCCTGCAAGCAAGGATTGGGGTTATGTTGTGTCCATGTAATTCTCTTTAGTAAGAGTAATGGTGGCTTTTAGCAGTTTGAAGACAGCGAGGTGGTCTTTGATTACCTTCCAACATTTTTGCTACCCCTATATAGAAAACCAGGGTTGGTTACTCTGTTTTTACTTTATCTACAGTTCTATGTCAGTGAGGATTCTGTCACACTTGCTGTACCTGCCCTACAGCGGATTTTCGTTCCTTGTTTAAAAAAAAAAAAGAACACGGTGGATTCTTATGGGACTGAATATCCCTTTTAAAGATTGGGGATTTATTGGGCAGCAGTTCTGTTATGTGAAGGCTTTTTTCATTTTGGCTATAGGGATTTTTTTGCACAAGTTTACCTTTTATTTTATTTGGGTAATATCTCTTTAAGGAGGTTGTTGGTCGTTCTTTTTACCGCATCTCCCTTTTGAATTTGGATAAAGTGACCGCTCAGTTACTTCCTGAGTGCTGAACGGTTTGTTTCTAGTTGGCTGTTTGGAAGCCGGATTTTAAAGGGGACAGAGCTTTTCTGGCATTAGATTGTGTTTTCTGCCTGTTGCTTCTCTCTGATGTTTGCAGCTTTCCAGGATCTGCAGTTTGAAAATAATTGTTTTATCTGCTAATGTGGATTGGATTCCTGGTTAGTGGTTGGGTGAGTCTCTCCAGCATGGCTGGGGTGTAGAGATGCTGGTTTTAATAAATAAGACTTCCTGTGTAGATGTTGCTGGTGTGTCTGGACCTGCAGCTGGATCTTTGGCACATTGATCTGCTTTCATCATATCACCTTTGGTATGCCTGGACTCTCCCTGGCGAGACGAGGACCCCTGTTGGCGACATCTTCTTACTGTAGTCTACCGGACGACGTATGGTTCCGGCTTGCGAATACTGCACTTTTGTGCTTCATAATCTGTGAGTAGGATTCTTATGTTCCTATTGCTGCTTTGTTCTATTGTTATATGACCTGCACCATGTGGCGCCCTCTATCTATTTCTTCTTAGATCTACCATCTGTGTTTTTGGCACAACACCCTGGAGTAGCAGCCTACCTTTTCTGGACCCATCGCTCATCATACCTAACCCTGGGAACTACCCATTGGACTTTGCTGGATATTGCACGAAACCATTTTCACTGGACTACACAGTCTGTATATAGATATATGTGTATATATATACACATATATAAACTATTATTCTTTTATTATTTTGTATGTTTATAATCATTCCTTAAGAGTACTTTAATATTGGTGCCTGATTTATTACTGGGTTACTCCTTGTCATCTATAGTACATATTATTACTGGTATATCATATCTACCCTTGGCGCCTCTTAGAAGTACCCTAGTGACGCTGGTGTCACTAGACGTATTAGTTGTTGTTATATCCTCTTGAGGATAGTTCCTCTTTTAGAGACCCTATGGATAAGAAACTGGAGGGTTATTTAAGAAGGATGTTTCTTCATCAGGGTTTGCAGTGGCAACCAGTTGCTAGTATTGTGACAGTTGCTGGTGCAGCCTCTTATTGATGTGACTCATTGTCTGATTTAATTTCAGAGAAGACTACGATAGAGGAGATCCAGGATAGGATCACGGCTCTAAACTGGCTAATGCTTTTATCTGTGATGCCGTGTAGGTATCAAACAATACAGCATAAAGTGGATTTCACTTTGGTGCACATGAAGACCAGGGGTTGCTGCTTTAACTCCCAAACAGGTAATCAATGATGCAATGGTCCACAGCACTCCAATATAAAAGTTTGCTTTATTGTAGGCAAGATAAAACGGAACAGTACTGTTCTGTTTTATCTTGCCTACAATAAAGTGAACATTTTATTGGAGTGCTGTAGACCATTGCATCATTGTTTATCTGTGATGCCAGTATGCAAGTTGTCAGGCTGGGAGTCAAGATTTCTAGTTTTGCGATTCTAGCCCGCAGAGCCCTTTGGTTAAAATCTTGGTCTGCAGATGTGACTTCCAAATCCAAGCTTCTGTCTCTACATTTTAAAGGTAAGACTTTATTTGGTCCTGGTCTGGCAGAGATCATTTCCACGGTTACTGATGGGAAAGGAGTTTTTTTACCACAGGATAAGAAAAATAGACCCAAGGGTCATTAGACTTCTAATTTTCTTTCCTTTCGTAACTTCAAGGGACAGAAATCTTCCTCATCTTCTAAATCTGAGTAAGCCAAGACTTCTTGGAAAGCTAGCCAGCCCTGGAATAGGGGTAAGCAATCCAGAAAGCCTTCCGCTGACCCTAAGTCAGCATGAAGGGGCCACCCCAGATCCAGTGCTGGATCAAGTGGGGGGGGGGGCAGGTTTTCCTTTTTTTAGCAGGCTTGGATTCAATGTCCCAGATCCTTGGGCAGTAGATGTGGTCTCCCAGGGATACAGTATATGATTCAAATCTTGTCCCCCCAGGGACAGATTTCTATTATCAAGATTATCTGTAAACCAGGTAAAGAGAGAGGCCTTCTTAAACTGCGTAAGGGATCTGTCTTCTCTGGGAGTAATTATCACAGTTTTTCTAGCAGAACAGGGTCAGGGATTTTATACAAATCGTTTTGTGGTTGCCAAAAAGGAGGGAACTTTTCGACCCATTCTAGACCTCAAGTCTCTGAACAAGTTTCATAAGGTTCCATCCTTCAAAATAGAGACTATTCGTTCTATTCTCCCTCTAGTTCAGGAAGGTCAATTTATGACCACCATAGACCTGAAGGATGCATATCTTCATGTGTCTATCCACATGGAACATTTAAAGTTCCTGAAGTTCGCTTTTTTGGATCAATATTTCCAATTTGTAGCCCTTCCTCTCAGCCTCGCCACTATTCCTCGAATCTTTACGAAGGTTCTAGAGGCTCTTTTAGCTGTGGCCAGATCGCTAGGGATTTGCAGTGGCTCCTTACCTGGACGATATCTTGGTTCAGGTGCCATCTTTTCCGTTAGCAATATCCCATACAGATTCTCTGTTATTTATAAAAAATAGGGGGCGCCCTAGAGCGTGATCAAATATCCAACCTAATATAGCAATATATATATATATATCTCACAAATCAATTAAACAATAGATTATAAATCAATTATTAATATATATTTTTTACACACAAAATATAGACAGTTGGTAGTATTCCAATGATGTAAATAATACAATTGAGGGGCCTCTAAGGAGTGAGTTGATATAGAACAGTCTTTAGGCAGCAATCTGTAAAGAACCCGGCCAGGATCCCATATAGATGATCTACAAAACAAGAGAGAGACAGATGCGCCACATGGCCCAATATTGTTTGTTCAACACAATGTATATGGTCTTAGTCGTGTTAATGCAAACTCACAATTCAGGGAGCACTTCAATCAGTGCAATAGAAGCAGCCTGGGATCAATCACAGTCACCCAGCAGACCGACCTCTAGGATAAAGTGGAGTAATCTGTAGTGGATATATAGAGAGACACATAGGTGCCTATATGGCCTAGTACAGTTTGGACTCAGGATATATTACAGTGTTTAAAGTAATATACTCACATTTGATAAAGCATCTACAGTGATGCTATTCTAGCAGGATGGGATCAATGTAGTCACCCAACAGACTTTAGACAGGGTATCCACAGGAATCAGTCAGCAGGTGTCCAAAAAATTGGGCCAAAATAAATTGGTCCACAAAATGCACAAGAGCAAGTGTGTTTTAATAAAGTATTATATTTACTAGTAAAAACAAGTAAAAACAGGTAAAAACAAGCGACGCGTTTCTCAGCACACAGGCTGTTTCATCAGGCTTATAACATATAATTCAAACACTTGCTATTTATAACCAAACAATGTATCAACTAAAAATGGACACACCTGTAAGGGGAGTGGCATAAGGCAACTCCCATTTGGGAACACCCTATCAGCATTTACTGTGTTGGGAGACAATATGTAAATCACACTATAGATCATTACCTTATAATAAACCAATGTTTATCAACAATACCAGTGTACTTATTTGTTTATTATTGTATATTCCCATATTTATTTATCCATCTAAACAGTTAATCATCCTATTGCGGACCATTGACCGATATAAAAAGATTGATATATAGATGCATGATACGATACATTGGTTTATTATAAGGTAATGATCTATAGTGTGATTTACATATTGTCTCCCAACACAGTAAATGCTGATAGGGTGTTCCCAAATGGGAGTTGCCTTATGCCACTCCCCTTACAGGTGTGTCCATTTTTAGTTGATACATTGTTTGGTTATAAATAGCAAGTGTTTGAATTATATGTTATAAGCCTGATGAAACAGCCTGTGTGCTGAGAAACGCGTTGCTTGTTTTTACCTGTTTTTACTTGTTTTTACTAGTAAATATAATACTTTATTAAAACACACTTGCTCTTGTGCATTTTGTGAACCAATTTATTTTGGCCCAATTTTTTGGACACCTGCTGACTGATTCCTGTGGATACCCTGTCTAAAGTCTGTTGGGTGACTACATTGATCCCATCCTGCTAGAATAGCATCACTGTAGATGCTTTATCAAATGTGAGTATATTACTTTAAACACTGTAATATATCCTGAGTCCAAACTGTACTAGGCCATATATGCACCTCTGTGTCTCTCTATATATCCACTACAGATTACTCCACTTTATCCTAGAGGTCGGTCTGCTGGGTGACTGTGATTTATCCCAGGCTGCTTCTATTGCACTGATTGAAGTGCTTCCTGAATTGTGAGTTTGCATTAAGACGACTAAGACCATATACATTGTGTTGAACAAACAATATTGGGCCATGTGGCGCATCTGTCTCTCTCTTGTTTTGCAGATTCTCTGTTAGCCATTCTCTCCTCTCACGGGTGGAAGGTGAATCTAGGGAAAAGTTCCTTGGTGCCAAGTACCAGGGTATGTTTTCTGGAGGCAATCATAGACTCAGTATCTATGAAGATTTTTTTGATGGAGGTCAGAAAATTCAAGCTTCTGGAGGCCTGTCGTTCTCTTCAGTCCTCTGTTTGTCTAACAGTGGCATTGTGCATGGAAGTAATTGGTCTCATGTTGGCATCCATGGACATTATTCCATTTGCTCGCTCCATCTGAGACCTTTACAGTTATGTATGCTCAGTCAATGAAATGGAGACCACTCAGATCTCTTACAAAGGATAGTTTCAGACTCTCAGACAAAGATGTCTCTGTCTTGGTGGATCTTCCAAGACCATTTGTCTCAAAGCAGTTCTTGGGAGATTGTGACCACGGATGCCAGCCTGTTAGGCTGGGGAGCAGTTTGGGGGTCCCTAAGAGCTCAGGGATTCTGGACTCAGGAGGAGTCTGCCCTCCCTATAAATATCCTAGAATTCAGAGCAATTCTCAATGCACTAACAGCTTGGCCTCAACTGAGTTCAGTCCGGTTTATCAGATTTCCATTGGAAAACATCACTTCGGTAGTGTATATCAATCAGTGATAAATTCCCAACAGTAATGAATCATGGACTCTAACCAACATAAGAAAGAAATTATTTTTATGCTTCTATGAGACATTGATTTCATTAATAAAAAACTAAAGTATTCTTAAGAATACAATTTGTTTTTTTACTTACCACATTTTTCTCAAAGCTACCATCCTCTGGGACAAATAAAGTTTTGGGGAAGGTTCCATTGGAAAGGAAGTCAAGAAATTCTACCCCTTTGTCAGTAGCATTGGCATAATCAAGTAACAACTAGAAATAGAAACATGCATTTTACTTTAAAATCACATAAAAGCAGACTATATGTATTATAAAAATGATGTCAAACTAACATCTGCAAAGATTTTCAATTACTTTGGCTAGCAAATTAAATTCTACTATCTCACAAGGAATGAAACTCTGCTAGACATTGCATTAAAGGGATATGAAACCCAAAAAATGTATTTTGTAATTCAGACAGAGCCTACAAAAGAATACTTTTTTAAAAAAAAAGTTTCAAATTTACTTCTAATTAGAAGTAAATTAGAAACTTTAAAAAAATATAATGTGTTCTGTTGTAGGCTCCGTCTTCAGACAAAATACATTGCATACATTGCTTCCTGTGCCTAAACAACAGTAGGTGTCACTGATTTACATATGCCTGTTTTTTCAGTTCAGCCTCTAATACTTTAAATCCAGTTTCTATAGTTTCAAATGCCATCCTTTATTGTGCAGATCTCATTATGTGGCATAAATCAAAGCTTTTCCTTTTTAGACTTTTTATTCAATGGAAAACAAGTGCTTCTTCGAGAATACGGCAGAAATGTTGTTACTTTTGCTTGAATCTTGATTACCATTAATCATAATAACTGCAGGAAATAAACTTACAAAAGTAAGTAGTACAATCTATTTTCTTACAGCAAGATTTACAAGTAGCGCGTTAGGCATTTTCAACGGGATATTCACAAATAGAATTCAAGCTATCTAGACATATATATATTCATATCTCCCAATAAATAGATAAACCAGTCCAAATGTCATCAAATATATAGAGAAGTAGTTATTAATAAATAAATAGAACATATTCCGTTGCAAAAATATTTTCTTAATATAAAATATTTGCATTTTCATGTACACTTTTCAAGGAGAATACATCATAGGCTTTGCGCAACATATTTTGACTTAGTAGGTTAAGGAGGTCACTGTCAGCTAGGTAGTAGGAAGGGGGAGGTGGAAAGGAGGGGGTAAGGTATAACGATGGGTATTTTGTTTGTAGAAGTATTTGTGTAATTTGTCCCTTTTCCAGATGTCTAGCATCATCTCATGAGTTTCAACTGAGCCATTTTTAATGTAGTGGTACCTCTCTATCTGTAGTAGTGTGTCTACTTTTGTTGCCCATTCCCTCAAGGTGGGGACCATGGGGGATTCCCAATGTCTAGGGATTAAGATTTTTGCACTACTTATCATTGTGAGCAGCAGTTTTTGTTTCACTTTGTTTTTTAGCTTTGGGAGGTTCGCTAAAAAGCAGTATCTTAGGGTTCCTAGGTACTATGGTTTCTAGGGTATTGCATATGTTGGTTATTATGTCTGACCAAAATTGTTGAAGCCTGGGGCAATCCCACCGTATGTGTTGTATGGAGCCCTCTTCTGTGCAGCCCCTCCAGCCTTTACCCAAGGTTGTGGGGTAGAGCACTTTCAATCTGACTGGGGTCAGGTAACATCTTGTTACATACTTATAATTTGTCTCCTGAACTTGGGATGAGATGGAGGCTGTCTTGGTGTTAATAAATATAGTGTTCCAGGTTTTTAAAGTTAGTTCCATGTTGAGATCCCGAGCCCATGCTTTGGTATGTGTAGGGAGCTGATCTTTGTCTGGTATTTGGAGTTTCTTGTAGAGAATAGATATTAAGTGAGAAGAGGGCTGTTTCATTATGCAGTTTTTCGAAGTCAGTTACTTGTCTGAGTAGTGATTTTTTATGTCTGTGAGATGTAACAAAATATGTCAGCCAGGATAAGGATGTGTCTGCATCTGAAATATGGATGTCTTCTAGGCTTTTTAATTTATGTTGCTGGGTCAGGTAGGTTATTGTACCTTTCTCAATTTGTTGATCTGCGTGTGAGTACACCTTTGGCAGGATCAAAGGTAGGACCAGATTATCAATATATTGTGTTATTGGTGATGCTGGCATAGATATATGTGTGGAGGTGTGAATGAGTCCCAGACTGTAAAAAACTCTTTCATGAGTGAGTCAGTCTGTCAGTTTTTAATATCCATGCCAAATAGCCTTGATTATTTGTACTTAATATGGATATGTCTATATGTATCCAGTGTTTCTTTGGGTCATTCGTACACCATTTTACAAGCCTTTGTAACATTATGGCCTGTCTATAGAGCAGCAGATTTGGAACGCCTAGGCCTCCTCTTTCCTTAGGCAGGTACAGTGCTTGTTTATTGGTCCTTTGTTTTATCCCATTCCAAATAAATACCTCTACTTATTTTGGTGGTTGATGTGGTATACAGGGAGAATATCATACCAATAAAATAATGGCTGAATCCCATCTTTGACAGGGTGTCCTTCAGAAAAGGCCATTCCACCCTGTCAAAGGCCTTTTCAGCATCAGTGGAAGTTAGTGATAATGAAATTGTGTTTTGTGCACGTGAAATGTAGTACTTTTAGGGTGTTGTCCATTGCCTCTCGTCCCAGAACAAAACCCACCTGGCCTGGGTTAATTATTTTGGGGGAGGACTTTTTTTTATGTGTGTGGCTAATACATTTTTATGTCAGAATTCAGCAGGGAGATTGGGCAGAAATTTTCTGTTTTATTGTGTGTTTTGCACATTTTTGGCAAGACTTGGATGTGAGCTTCGAGACTTTGATGTGAGCTTCCATCTTTTAGTAATGTGTTGTAGGTGCTAAGTGTGAAGTCAGTAATGATGCACATATTTTATAATAGGTTATACCGAATCCGTCAGGGCCTGGACTTTTTCTGCTTGGTGTATCTTCTATGGCTTTCAGAATTTCGTCATGTGTTATGGGATACTCTAATTATTTTGCTTCATGAGGGTTGATAGTTGGGGCTTCAATGTCTGTTAGGTAGTTTTCTATGTCTGTCAGGGTCCCGCTTTCATCTGCGTCAGGTTCTGATGTTGAGGATGTTGCTTTTAGATTATATAGGGAAAATTAGTAAAGTCTGAAGGTCACTGCTATGTTTGTACTGTCCTTGTAGAGAGTGCCTTGTTTGTCCGTTATATTTGAGATATATATGATTTAAATTGTTTACGCTTTAAAGCTTTTTCTATGAGTGTGCCGGGTTTATTGCCGTGTTCAAAGTATTGCTGTCGCAGGTGAAGAGCCTTGAGTTGTATTTCTTTGAGTTGATGTGCATGAAGCTTATCTCTGACTTGTGTGAGTAAGTTTAATATTGTGGTGGATGATGTATTTTTTTATGTTCTGCCTCCCAGTAGGAGATTTGTGCCCTTAATGAATTATAGTATTGCCTGTTCTGTTTGTGCTGTTGTGCCTTGATCTTGATCAATACTACTCTGATGACACATGTGTGTGCTTCCCAGATTAATGATGGTTTGAGCTGTTCCTGACTATTTAGCCGAAAGTAATCTTGTAACGCTCTATTTCTAACTTGTGTAGAGGATCATTAAGGAGGTAGTCGTCTAGATGCCATATAAAAGGGAGTATTGTTTTCTCAGGCCAGTTAATGTTGCATAACACAGGTTTGTGATCAGACCATGTAAGTGGTAAAATGGCTGCGTTTTATACAAGGGAAAGGCTGGCTGGATCTGTCAATATGTAATCTATTCTAGAGTACAACTGGTGTGGGTGTGAGTAAAATGTAATGTCTCTGGGTCATATTTATCAAGCTCCTTCAAGCTTGCCAGAAACAAAAGTTATGAAGCCGCTGGGATGAAGATGGAGCCGCCGGGATGAAGATGGAGCCACCAGGATGAAGATCCTTCAAGCGAGACTTCAGCAACTGTGAGTGGATCTTCGGGGGTTAGTGGTAGGATTTTTTAAAAATTTTGTGGGTGTTTTTTTTTTAGTTTAGGGTTTGGGCTTTTGAAAAAGAGCTAAATGCTATTTTAAGGGCAATTCAAAAGAGCTAAATGCCATTTAAAGGGCAATGCCCTTTTTAGGGCAATGGGTAGCTTAGGTTTTTGTTAGAGTTAGGTTTATTTATTTTGGGGTGTTGGTTGGGAGATGGGTTTTACTGATGGGGGGTCTTTGTATTTTTTTTACAGGTAAAAGAACTGTTTAACTTAGGGCAATGCCCTGCAAAAGGCCCTTTTATGGGCTATTTGTAGTTTATTGTAGGCTAGGTTTTTTTTTATTTTGGGTGGGCTTTTCTATTTTTATAGGGCTATTAGATTAGGTGTATTTCTTTTTTATTTTTGATAATGTCGTTTGTTATTTTTCGTAATTTAGTGCTTGTTATTTCTTTTAATTTAGTCTTTTTTATTTTTGTAATTAGATACTTTGTAATTTTTAGAGTAGTGTTAGGATTTTTTTAATATGTATTTTAGTTTTATTTAATTGGTAGATAGTTTAATTTTAGTTTAATAGTTATATTAGTTTAATTGTTAGTTTAAACCTAGTTTTTTTTAATTTGACAGGTAAGTTTTAATTTAAGATAGGGAAATTGTAATTTTAATAAAGTTAGGGGGGCGTTTAGGTTTAGGGGTTACTAGTTTAAATTAGTTTATTTCATTGTGGGGGGCTTGCGGTTTAGGGGTTAATAGGTTTATTATAGTGGCGGCGGTGTAGGGCTTAATAACTTTAGTACAATGGGGGCGATGTGGGCGGACGGCAGATTAGGGGTTAATTATATTTAAATAGTGTTTGCTATGCGGGAGGGCGACGGTTTAGGGTTAATAACTTTATTATAGTGGTGACGATGTCGGGAAGAGGTGGGATAGGGGTTACATTTTTTTATTAGGGGCGGCGATGTTGGGTGCCGCAGATTAGGGGTTAATAACTTTAAAATAGTGTTTGCGATGCAGGAGGCTCTTGGTTTAAGGGTTAATAAGTAGTTCATGGGTGTTAGTGTACTTTGTTACAGTTTAGTTATGAGTTTTATGCAACAGTTTTGTTGTGTAAAACTTATAACTACTGCTCTCAGATGGCGAAACGGATCTTGTCGGTATAGGCTGCAATGCAAGCTTTTAAGCCTCACCGCAAAACTTGTAATGGCTGCACTATGGGGGACTTACATTGCGTTACAGGCTAAAAGGTTTGTTGTATAGCTATACCGACAAGACTTGTAATGGCTGCAGTGCTGTTTTAACGCTGAAATGTTTTCAGCGTTAAAACACGAACGCACAACTTGTTATCTAGGTGTTATATACCACTCTACAGTATTATTAAACATATAAAATATAGGAAACAATCATTATAATAATAATTAAAAAAAGAACAAAAGCAAAATTCTAAATTTACAAACTTCTAATGCATTTTCTTTATGCAGCCCATTGATATGCCATTTTGAATATCATGTGAAAACTTACAGAATAAAACACTGAAAACTGAAAATTGTCTTCCAAAACTTCAAGGAGGTTTCCATTGCAGTATATACCATCACCCACATAGCCAGAGCCACAAGTGCACTGTACATCTGTAATGTAAAATATTGACATTCATTATTTGGCAAACAAAACACTATATTGCACTTTATATCACACACACGTTCTGTTCCCTTTTAAAAAGTCTTTTTCTCTCATTATTAAATTGAGAAAAATGAGTGACTGGAAAAATAATACAATTTCATTTTATTGCAATACTAAAGTTTATTTAGAAAATCATTAAAGAGATATGAAACACATTTTTTCTTTATTCAGATAGAGCAGGTAATTTTAAGCAACTTTCTAAATTACTCCTATTATCAATTATTAGCCACCAATCAGCAAGCGCTACCCAGGGTGCTAAACCAAAAATGGTCTGGCTCCAAGGCTTAGATTACTGCTTTTTTCAAATAAAGATACCAAAAGAATGAAGAAAAAATGATGATATGAGTAAATTAGAAAGTTGCTTAAAATTGCATGCTCTATATAAATCACAAAAGATTTTTTTTGGGTTTGGTATCCCTTTAAATATTCCTTTTTGACTAATGGTGATGAAAAGTTAAAGTTATAGTAAATTCTTACGTTTGTGAAGCGCTAGGATTTACCAGTGCAACAAATAAAGGGGACTTTCAGCCATGAAGTATAAAATACTTCATGCTGAAAGTTCCCTTATTTGTCTGCAGCATTCGCCACGCTGAGCACCTCAAGCCACCCCCAGCAGAACGCTATTTTATCACTGAGATTATCTTAGCCAATAGCATGCTAGCTATCCGGCATAAGGCCAGCTGGCCCGCATGGCTATTGGCTAAGAGGTGTAAATGTCCCCTCATTAAAAAATGGCGTCCTGCTGCGGGTGGCCTGAGGCGCTCAGCATGGAGAACACTGCAGACAAATAAAGGAACTTTCAGTATGAAGTATTTTATACTTCATACTGAAAGTCCCCTTTATTTGTTGCACTGGTAAATCCTAGTGTTTCACAAAGGCTATGATTTGCTATTGTCAATTTTATTTATGGATTCTCAAGTTCTTACAGATTATTTTCAAGTTGAAAATTGTATGAGCATGTTTTTTTTCTGATAGAATCTAGTGTATCGTTTCTTTTTACAAACAGTTACTTATATTCAGGTGTCTTTAAATTTAAAAAGGTAGAATTATGCATCTGCAGAACCTTCTCACCTTGATCGCGGAAGCAATAGACATCATATTTTTCATTAATGTTACTTCGCTGTTTGTAGTCCACAATTCCAACATGACCTGAGCCACAGCTTGGGTTAGGGGATGTTGTTGGGTAGCCGGCTGTTTGGTTGCTCAGCCATCCAACCAGGCAGAGATGAAATCCCATCTATTTGTATGTGAGACAAACCAATGTGTTAGAAACCAGACAGAAACACAAACTATCCCAAGGACAAATGTAGGTGTTTACAATAATCAACCAAACATAAATAAAATATAAATAGATAAAGAATGACCCCATAATAAAACTCATTTTAAATGCTGCTCCAGAGCAAAAAATGTTAACAACTCTCATAATCTAAAGAAAAATATTTGTTTATATAAACAAGCTTTAGATAGGCAATGTGACATTATTATAAGTGCCCCTAACTTTTATATACACACGTAACTTTAAAGTTGCTTTTAAGGGACTTGGAAATCAAAATAAAACTTTCCTTTAGAGCATGAAAAAACAAACAAACTCTTAGGGGCCGATTTATCAAGCTCTAAGGTCTAAAGACTGCTGCTCCATAACTTGTCCGCCTGCTCTGAGGTCCGCGGACAGAAATCAGCCAATCGAAGGGGCTGGCATTGCACCAGCAGTTCACAAGAACTGCTGGTGTAATGATAAATTTATCGATGTGCAGCAAACATGATACGCTACAGCGTATCATGTCCGCTCACTCTATGATAAATCTACCCCTTACTCTTAGTATGTTTAGTAGAAACAACAGCTTCTTTCCATGACACAATGCCTAGATACTTAGGTGGCCTCATGAACATTTTATAACCGCTTTATTCAAAAATGCTTTAACAATGATACATATAAATACACACATATATATATATATATATATATATATATATATATATATATACACACATATATATATATATATATATATATATATATATATATATATATATATATATATATATATATATATATATATATATATATATATATAAATATATATATATATATATATATATATACAGGTGGCCCTCAGTTTACCCCGGTTCAATTTGCGCCGTTTCAGAATAACAACCTTTTTTTTCAGTCATGGGACTGCTATTGAAATGCATTAAAAATCAGTGCACTAATTAAAATAGCCAGTAGGTGGAGCTGTCCGCTTGTGTTTCAGCAAAGTTAAGCTAGTTTAACATCCTGAAATTCATCTGTATACACAGATCAGACAAGACCTATCGAGCAAGATCTTGCAGCCACTTCCTTATTATCTTCCTGTCCAGCTGCTTGAGATGAGGGTGCCTAACTGCTTATTAATCACTGCAGATTGAAATGCATAGAATATGTGCAGAACCAATATTATCTAACATGCTAACAATGCAGAGAACTGAATGCAGAAAAATGCAAGTAAAAAAACGTTGTTGTGCATTAAACTTAGTTTGATGATGATGCAATCTGTTGTGTAATTATTTTATTAGGTGATATTTAGCAAATGTTTTTGTTCATTAAACTTAGTTTGATGATGATACAATCTATATTATTAGGTTTATAATGCTGTTTAGCATTTAAAGTTTTCATTTCAAACCTTTAAAAATAATGTATTAGGTGTTACTTATGACAATTTTGAGAGGGGCCTGGAACCTAACTCCCTCAGTTCCCATTGACTTACATTATAAACTGGGTTTCAATTTACAACGGTTTCGATTTACAACCATTCCTCCTGGAATCTAACCTCGCGTAAAAACTGAGGGCTACCTGTATACAGTGGGGCAAAAAAGTATTTAGTCAGCCACCAATTGTGCAAGTTCTCCCACTTAAGAAGATGGGAGAGGCCTGTCATTTTCATCATAGGTATACCTCAACTATGAGAGACAAAATGTGGAAACAAATCCAGACAATCACATTGTCTGATTTGGAAAGAATTTATTTGCATATTATGGTGGAAAATAAGTATTTGGTCACCTACAAACAAGCAAGATTTCTGGCTCTCACTGACCTGTATCTTCTTCTTTACGAGGCTCCTCTGTCCTCCACTAATTACCTGTATTAATGGCACCTGTTTGAACTTGTTATCAGTATAAAAGACACCTGTCCACAACCTCAAACAGTCACACTCCAAACTCCACTATGGTGAAGACAAAAGAGCTGTTGAAGGACACCAGAAACAAAATTGTAGACCTGCACCAGGCTGGGAAGACTGAATCTGCAATAGGCAAGCAGCTTAGTGTGAAGAAATCAACTGTGGAAGCAATAATTAGAAAATGGAAGACATACAAGACCACTGATAATCTCCCTCGATCTGGGGCTCCACGCAAGATCTCACCCCGTGGGGTCAAAATGATTGCAAGAACAGTGAGCAAACATCCCAGAACCACACGGGGGGTCCTAGTGAATGACCTGCAGAGAGCTGGGACCAACGTAACAAAGGCTACCATCAGTAACACACTACGCCGCCAGGGACTCAGATACTGCAGTGCCAGACGTGTCCCCCTGCTTAAGCCAGTACATGTCTGGGCCTGTCTGAAGTATGCTAGATCCAGAAGCGGATTGGGAGAATGTCATATGGTCAGATGAAACCAAAGTAGAACTGTTTGGTAGAAACACAACTCGTCGTGTTTGGAGGAGAGAGAATGCTGAGTTGCAACCAAAAAACACCATACCTACTGTGAAGCATGGAGGTGGCAACATCATGCTTTGTGGCTGTTTCTCTGCAAACGGAACAGGATGACTGATCCGTGTACATGAAAGAATGAATGGGGACATGTATCCTGAGATTTTGAGTGCAAACCTCCTTCCATCAGCAAGGGCATTGAAGATGAAATGTGGCTGGGTCTTTCAGCATGACAATGATCCCAAACACACCGCCCGGGCAACGAAGGAGTGGCTTCGTAAGAAGCATTTCAAGGTCCTGAAGTGGCCTAGCCAGTCTCCAGATCTCAACCTCATAGAAAACCTTTGGAGGGAGTTGAAAATCCGTGTTGCCCAGCGACAGCCCCAAAACATCACTGCTCTAGAAGAGATCTGCATGCAGGAATGGGCCAACATACCAGCAACAGTGTGTGACAACCTTGTGAAGACTTACAGAAAACATTTGACCTCTGTCATTGCCAACAAAGGATATATAACAAAGTATTGAGATGAACTTTTGATATTGACCAAATACTTATTTTCCACCATGATTTGCAAATAAATAGTAATGTTTTTGTTCATAAGTCTGGAGTGTGCAGTCTCTGTATGGATGTTATATATTACTTATTTGTACCTGCACCCCGGCTATACTGGAAGAAATTCGAGTGCTTGGTTCCAGAGTTGGGATATATATATATCATATATAAAAATACAAACACACCGTTGATTCCTTCATAGTCCAGCACCTGTCATATACAATATCACTTTAAATGACGTTTAAAATGTTTATTTAAATAATAAACCTTTAATAAACCTTTATTTTTCAATAAACATGTTTCAATAAATTATTTTTTTTTGTTTTCAAAAAATTATTGATGTATAATTTGATAAATTACAACAAAGTAGGACATACAAAATTTGCCAGCACTAGGTGGAAGCTGGTTCAATAACCTCATTACATGTATATATAAGCTACATCATAAGTCCATGTAAACGCTCTACACTTTTCTTTTCTTTTTTTTTTTGCTTAACACTATTGTCAAAAACAAAAGAAAACTTTGTTTCCAAAAATATTATTAACATCAACAGTAAACAAATATTATTCATTACCCTAGAGCTCAGTGGGTACAATCTTATAGTCATTCGGGGAAGGGGAAAGAGGGAGAAAAAAAAAAACATGGTAAAGGAGTAAGGAGAAAAGGATATACATTGTTTATTCCACAGAATTCCAATTCCGATCCAGTTACATCAAAAACTCTTATCCAACTATAGGCCATCATCGCACCTCAGGGCCCCTTGCCATTTAGCCAACCGTGCCTGATTCCCAATGGTGGCGGGAACAGCCAATAGAATGCGAGCTCAATCTGATTGGCTGATTGGATCAGCCAATCGGATTGAACTTGAATCTGAGTGGCTGATTCCAGTTAATAACTATTTAATAGCTATTGTACCTAGTTAAAATAAATTGAAAGTTGCCTGTAAAATAAAAATAAATCCTAAGATAGCTACAATAAAATTATTATTTATATTGTAGCTATATTAGGGTTTATTTTACAGGTAAGTATTTAGCTTTAAATAGGAATAATTTATTTAATAAGAGTTAATTTATTTTGTTAGATTTAAATTATATTTAACTTAGGGGGGTGTTAGTGTTAAGGTTAGACTTAGCTTTAGGGGTTAATAAATTTATTAGAGTAGCGGTGAGGTCCGGTCGGCATATTAGGGGTTAATACTTGAAGTTAGGTGTCGACGATGTTAGGGAGGGCAGATTAGGTGTTAATACTATTTATTATAGGGTTATTGAGGCGGGAGTGAGGCGGATTAGGGGTTAATAAGTGTAGGTAGGTGGAGGCGACGTTGGGGGTTAATAAATATAATATAGGGGTCGGCGGTGTTAGGGGCAGCAGATTAGGGGTTCATAGGGATAACGTAGGTTGCGGCGGTGTACGGAGCGACAGATTAGGGGTTAATAGTATAATGCAGGTGTCAGCGATGTCGGGGGCAGCAGATTAGAGGTTAATAAATGTAAGATTAGGGGTGTTTAGACTCGGGGTACATGTTAGGGTGTTAGGTGCAGACTTAGGAACTGTTTCCCCATAGGAAACAATGGGGCTGCGTTAGGAGCTGAAAGCTGCTTTTTTGCAGGTGTTAGGTTTTTTTTCAGCTCAAACGGCCCCATTGTTTTCTATGGGGGAATCGTGCACGAGCACGTTTTTTAAGCTGGCCGCGTCCGTAAGCACCGCTGGTATTGAGAGTTGCAGTGGTGGTAAATTATGCTATACGCTCCCTTTCTGGAGCCTAACGCAGCCCTTCTGTGAACTCTAAATACCAGTGGTATTTAAAAGGTGCGGGGAAAAAAAAGCCAGCGTTAGATACGCGGGTCGTTACCGACAAAACTCTAAATCTAGCCGTTTGTGTTTTGGTATGCATATTTCAAGCGTTAACTTCATATTTTCCAGTCATTTAAAAAACAAAAAAGAGTTCTACCAAGTGGGCCGGCATAACATTGCAAAAAAAGCATTACAATATGCACTAATTTAACCCTTTAACAGGTGAATTAAAAACACAAAAGGTACACATATACTTTTTTAATAGGAAAGATTATGGCATTAGTGTCACACATCCAAATTGCTACTAAATGTACTAAACAATTATACCTGCTGAGCTCCAGAGAGCTGGCTGAAGGTGGCTATAGAAGCTCCCTCAGACACACAAGCGTCCTCAGCGTCTTTGTAGGTAAACTGATATTTTCCTTTAGGTGACTGTAAATGGAACACACCTGCAGTTTTTTCTGCAAAACAAATGTTTAGAACAGTATTATGATGTATCACGTTTTACACAAGGAAGAAGTATTTTAGGCTAATTGAAACATTTGAAGAAATCACATAGGACACCATCTACTATTGGTCGCAACTGCAAGTCATGTCTGCCAGACCTCACATAAGCATTGCACCAGCAATGCTGGTGCAATGACGCCCTCCTGCTCGCTGGCGGCTAATTAGCCATTAGCAGGGTCTGTCAATCCTCCTGATCGACTCGTGATGATTTGAATCTGCAACCTTTTAGATTGCAGACAGGTCTTAAGACCGCTGCTACTTAACTTTAGTTTCAGGAAACGACAGACCTCCGAAGCAGCAATCGCTGCTTGGTACATGGATCCCATTTTGTGTAAAATATTTCTTGGTGGAGGTTTAGGATCGACAATTTATTTAATCTGTGATGTTACATTTGTACCCAATCTTCCTATCCCCTTAGCTAATACTTAGTAAACGATTGATTATTTAGTAGTGTCTTGATTCAATCTTATTGTTTAAACTCCAAACGCTTATATAATTAATAAAAAATATTTATGTATTTGTATTGTTTGTATTTGTTTGTTACTGTATTTGTTGTAAATATGTGTATAAAATACTAACCGGACAATCGTTTTTCTGATCTCCCTCCGCCCACTGTAATATCTTTGCCTGCTTACGACATTTCTTGCGCGCTCCAGAGAATTAGTAAACTAATGTGCATGCTCATTTAGTAAATGTCACTCAGTCTATGCTGCAGATCCTACAACTACATTGTGAACGTGCACAAAGGGGCCCATTTATCAAGCTCCGTAAGGAGCTTGAGGGCCCGTGTTTCTGGCGAGTCTTCAGACCGCTGCTCCATAACCCTGTCCGCCTGCTCAACCCAATCAAGTACGATCGGGTTGATTGACACCCCCTGCTGGCGGACCATTGGCCGTGAGCCTGCAGGGGGCGGCGTTGCACCAGAAGCTCTTGTGAGCTGCTGGTGCAATGCAGAATACGGAGAGCGTATTGCTCTCCGCATTCAGCGAGGTCTTGCAGACCTGATCCGCACTGTCGGATCAGGTCTGCAAGACCTTTAGTAAATACGCCTCATAGACTGAAGAGGAGATCCAATGTAAAGACAGAATTGCTAACCAATAAATTCATAATAAATAGACCATGCAAAACCACTTAGTTTAACTAGTACTAGTTGATATTAATTTTTGTGTCCTCCTTTGACCTTTGAAGAGTATGGTTCCATCAGTGGACCTGGTTGTCATTGATGACATGACAAAGTTTTTAAAACAAAATGAGTAGCCAAAATATATTGCCTTATAAGACTGTCATGTATCGTTCCACCAGGAAGTGGTGTCTACTTTTATTGTTATCTGTTATGATACCTCTTGAAATTTTGTAACAAAGTGTTATTGCTACCTCAATAAAAAAAAAAAAACACAGATTGAATTTCACATTAGTAGCTTTTTTTTCTGACAAATTTCAAAGTTAGTTTTATTTTCCTTTCCACTGCATCATGTGATAGCCATCAGCCAATCACAATATGCATATATGTATATACTGTGACTCTTGCACATGCTTAATAAGTGTGCACATAAAAAGATTGTTAATATTTAGATAACGGTTGTGAACTGGATAATGTTCAAAACTGTGTGGTCTATCTAAAATGTTAATCTTGATTTTGCAATCATTTAAAGTGACTTTGAAGTGGGCAGCGGAGCACAGGGTATTTAAAGTTCATATCTTTATTAAAATGTAATTTATAGCACAACTTTGTTACAACCGATTAATTAAACCCCATCTAAAATATCACTAACATTCCATATCTGATTTTATAAAGGGAAGAGTTTACCATCACTTTCGCTAACTTTTAAGTTTTTTTTTTAAATTTAGTAGCATATATCTGGGGTTTTAAATAATCCTTACACTGATTTTCTGAAAAGCTGGGGTATTTTGCTTTAAAACTATTTTGTATGTCTGCACACACCTTGAAAATGAAGATCAGTGCATTCAGCAAGAGAGTGGCATCCTCCGTTTTCTTCAAGGCAACGATCTACTGGTGGAATCACTTTTTCTAGACATTGTATTCCATTACCGACAAAACCATCATGGCATTCACATCTACGCAAGTTCTGTAATGATAGGATATGAAGACGGGTTTGTCAACCTCAGTGTTTCTAGTTGTAAACCTGCACTAGTTTATCAAAGAGTGTTGAAAATAAATGAAGTTGTACAGAGAGTGAAAATACACTTATAAGAATGGATCAAATTGAAAAAAACACAATTTATGCTTACCTGATAAATTTATTTCTCTTGTGGTGTATCCAGTCCACGGATCATCCATTACTTGTGGGATATTCTCATTCCCAACAGGAAGTTGCAAGAGGACACCCACAGCAGAGCTGTAATATAGCTCCTCCCCTAACTGTCATAGCCAGTCATTCGACCGAAAACAAGCCGAGAAAGGAGGAACCATAGGGTGCAGTGGTTACTGTAGTTTAAATTTAAAAATTACCTGCCTTTAAATGACAGGGCGGGCCGTGGACTGGATACACCACAAGAGAAATACATTTATCAGGTAAGCATAAATTGTGTTTTCTCTTGTAAGGTGTATCCAGTCCACGGATCATCCATTACTTGTGGGATACCAATGCCAAAGCTAAAGTACACGGATGAAGGGAGGGACAAGGCAGGTACTTAAATGGAAGGAACCACTGCCTGTAAAACCTTTCTCCCAAATATAGCCTCCGAAGAAGCAAAAGTATCAAATTTGTAAAATTTTGAAAAAGTATGAAGCGAAGACCAAGTCGCCGCCTTGCAAATCTGTTCAACAGAAGCCTCATTTTTAAAGGCCCAAGTGGAAGCTACAGCTCTAGTGGAATGAGCTGTAATCCTTTCAGGAGGCTGCTGTCCAGCAGTCTCATAGGCTAAGCGGATTATGCTTCTTAGCCAAAAAGAAAGAGAGGTTGCCGAAGCCTTTTGACCTCTCCTCTGTCCAGAGTAGACAACAAACAAAGCAGATGTTTGACGAAAATCTTTAGTAGCTTGTAAGTAAAACTTTAAAGCATGGACCACGTCCAGATTGTGTAATAGACGTTCTTTCTTCGAAGAAGGATTAGGACACAAGGATGGAACAACAATCTCTTGATTGATATTCTTGTTAGATACCACCTTAGGTAAGAACCCAGGTTTGGTACGCAGGACTACCTTATCCGTATGAAAAATCAGATAAGGAGAATCACATTATAAGGCAGATAGCTCAGAGACTCTACGAGCCGAGGAAGTAGCTACCAAAAAAAGAACTTTCCAAGATAAAAGTTTGATATCTATGGAATGAAGAGGTTCAAACTGAACTCCTTGAAGAACCTTAAGAACCAAATTTAAGCTCCATGGTGGAGCAACAGGTTTAAACACAGGCTTGATTCTAACTAAAGCCTGACAAAATGCCTGAACATCTGGAACATCTGCCAGACGCTTGTGCAAAAGAATAGACAGAGCAGAAATCTGTCCCTTTAAGGAACTAGCTGACAATCCTTTTTCCAAACCTTCTTGGAGAAAAGATAATATCCTGGGAATCCTGACCTTACTCCATGAGTAACCCTTGGATTCACACCAATAAAAATATTTACGCCATATCCTATGTTAAATTTTCCTGGTGACAGGCTTTCCTGTATCAATAACTGACTCGGAGAAGCCACGCTTTGATAAAATCAAGCGTTCAATCTCCAGGCAGTCAGCCTCAGAGAAATTAGATTTGGATGGTTGAAAGGACCCTGAAGTAGAAGGTCCTGTCTCAGAGGCAGAGACCATGGTGGAAAGGATGACATGTCCACTAGATCTGCATACCAGGTCCTGCGTGGCCACGCAGGTGCTATCAGAATCACCGATGGTCTCTCCTGCTTGATCTTGGCAATCAGTCGAGGGAGCAGAGGAAACGGTGGAAACACATAAGCCAGGTTGAAAGACCAGGGCGCTGCTAGAGCATCTATCAGTGTCGCCTTGGGATCCCTGGACCTGGATCCGTAACACCGAAGCTTGGCGTTCTGGCGAGACGCCATGAGATCCAGTTCTGGTTTGCCCCAACGATGAATCAGTTGTGCAAAAACCTCCAGATGGAGTTCCCACTCTCCCGGATGAAAAGCCTGACGACTTAGAAAATCCGCCTCCCAGTTCTCTACACCTGGGATATGGATAGCTGATAGGTGGCAAGAGTGAATCTCTGCCCAGCGAATTATTTTTGAAACTTCTAACATCGCTAGGGAACTTCTTGTTCCCCCTTGATGGTTGATGTAAGCTACAGTCGTGATGTTGTCCGACTGAAATCTGATGTACCTCAGAGTTGCTAACTGAGGCCAAGCCTGAAAAGCATTGAATATCGCTCTTAGTTCCAGAATATTTATTGGAAGGAGAGACTCCTCCTGAGTCCACGACCCCTGAGCCTTCAGGGAATTCCGGACTGCACCCCAACCTAGAAGGCTGGCATCTGTTGTTACAATTGTCCAATCTGGCCTGCGAAAGGTCATACCTTTGGACAGATGGACCCGAGATAGCCACCAGAGAAGAGAATCCCTGGTCTCTTGGTCCAGATTCAGTTGAGGGGACAAATCTGTGTAATCCCCGCTCCACATGCATAGTTGCAGCGGTCTGAGATGTAAGCGTGCAAACGGCACTATGTCCATTGCCGCTACCATTAAGCCGATTACTTCCATACACTGAGCCACCGAAGGGCGCGGAATGGAATGAAGAACCCCGCAGGAATTTAGAAGCTTTGATAACCTGGACTCCGTCAGGTAAATTTTAATTTCTACAGAATCTATCAGAGTCCCTAGAAAGGAAACTCTTGTGAGTGGGGATAGAGAACTCTTTTCCTTGTTCACTTTCCACCCATGCGACCTCAGAAATGCCAGTACTACGTCCGTATGAGACTTGGCAATTTGGAAGTTTGACGCCTGTATCAGGATGTCCTCTAAATAAGGGGCTACTGCTATGCCCCGCGGCCTTAGGACTGCTAGAAGCGACCCTAGAACCTTTGTAAAGATTCTTGGGGATGTAGCTAATCCAAAGGGAAGAGCTACGAACTGGTAATGCCTGTCTAGAAAGGCAAACCTGAGAAACCGATGATGATCTTTGTGTATCGGAATGTGAAGATAAGCATCCTTAAGATCCACTGTAATCATATATTGACCCTCCTGGATCATTGGTAGGATGGTATGAATAGTTTCCATCTTGAATGATGGAACTTTGAGGAATTTGTTTAAGATCTTTAGATCCAAAATTGGTCTGAAGGTTCCCTCTTTTTTGGGAACCACAAACAGATTTGAGTAAAAACCCTGTCCCTGTTCCTCCTTTGGAACTGGATGGATCACTCCCATAACTAGGAGGTCTCGTACACAGTGTAAGAATGCCTCTCTCTTTATCTGGTTTGCAGATAATTGTGAAAGGTGAAATCTCCCTTTTGGGGGGGAAGCTTTGAAATCCAGGAGATATCCCTGGGATATAATTTCCAACGCCCAGGGATCCTGAACATCTCTTGCCCACGCCTGGGCGAAGAGTGAAAGTCTGCCCCCTACTAGATCCGTTACCGGATAGGGGGCCGTTCCTTCATGCTGTCTTAGAGGCAGCAGCAGGCTTTTTGGCCTGCTTACCTTTTTTCCAGGTCTGGATTGGTCTCCAGACCGTCTTGGATTGAGCAAAAGTTCCCTCTTGTTTAGCATTAGAGGAAGTTGATGCCGCACCTGCCTTGAAGTTTCGAAAGGCACGAAAATTAGACTGTTTGGCCCTAGATTTGGACCTGTCCTGAGGAAGGGCATGACCTTTTCCTCCAGTGATATCAGCAATAATCTCCTTCAAACCAGGCCCGAATAGGGTCTGCCCCTTGAAGGGAATGTTAAGTAGCTTAGATTTTGAAGTCACGTCAGCTGACCATGATCTAAGCCATAGCGCTCTGCGTGCCTGTATAGCAAAACCAGAATTCTTAGCCGTTAGTTTAGTCAAATGAACAATGGCATCAGAATAAAAGAATTGGCTAGCTTAAGTGCTCTAAGTTTGCCAAGTATGTCATCCAATGGAGTCCCTACCTGTAAAGCCTCTTCCAGAGACTCAAACCAGTACGCCGCAGCAGCAGTGACAGGGGCAATGCATGCAAGGGGCTGTAGGATAAAACCTTGTTGAATAAATATTTTCTTAAGGTAACCTCTAATTTTTTATCCATTGGATCTAAAAAAAAAAAAGCACAACTGTCCTCGACAGGGATAGTAGTACGCTTTACTAGAGTAGAAACTGCTCCCTCCCCCTTAGGGACTGTCTGCCATAAGTCCCGTGTGGTGGCGTCTATTGGAAACATTTTTCTAAAAACAGGAGGGGAAGAGAACGGCACACCTGGTCTATCCCATTCCTTATTAATAATTTCTGTAAACCTTTTAGGTATTTGGAAAAACATCAGTACACACCGGCACTGCAAAGTATTTATCCAGTCTACACAATTTCTCTGGCACTGCAATGGTATCACAGTCATTCAGAGCAGCTAAAACCTCCCTAAGCAACACGCGGAGGTGTTCAAGCTTAAATTTAAATGTAGAAATATTAGAATCAGGTATCTTTCCTGAGTCATTAACATCACCCACTGACTGAAGCTCTCTTTCCTCAGCTTCTGCATATTGTGAGGCAGTATCAGACATGGTTCTTAAAGCGTCAGTATGCTCTGCATTTTGTCTCACCCCAGAGCTATCTCGCTTACCTCTAAGTTCAGGTAGTCTGGCTAATACCGCTGACAGTGTATTATCCATGACTGCCGCCATGTCTTGTAAAGTAAACGCTATGGGCGCCCTAGATGTACTTGGCGCCATTTGAGCGTGAGTCCCTTACGAGGGAGTCAAAGGGTCTGACACGTGGGGAAAGTTAGTCGGCATAACTTCCCCCTCGTCAGATTCCTCTGGTGATACATTTTTTAAAGACAGAAAATGATCTTTATTGCATAAATTGAAATCAGTACATTTGGTACACATTCTAAGAGGGGATTCCACCATGGCTGTTAAACATAATAAACAAGGAGTTTCTTCTATGTCAGACATGTTTATACAGACTAGCAATGAGACTAGCAACCTTGGAAAACACTTTAAATCAAGTTAACAAGCAAATATAAAAAACGGTACTGTGCCTTTAAGAGAAACAAATTTTGTCAGAATTTGAAAAACAGTGAAAAAATGCAGTAAATCAAACAAAATTTTTACAGTGTGTATAATAGGCTAACAGAGCATTGCACCCACTTGCAAATGGATGATTAACCCCTTAGTTCAAAAAACGGATAAAAAAAACGAAATAGACGTTTTTTAACAGTCACAACCAACTGCCACAGCAAGCTGTGGCCCTACCTTCCCCAATAAACGACTTTGGAAAGCCTTTGGGCCCTTTAGAGATGTCCTATAGCATTCAGAGGGCCTTTGAGGGAAGCTGGATGTCACAGTTTGTAATTTTAACTGCATCAACTGTAACTTTTATACTACAACAGTGGAAAGCCTCAGGAAACTGTTTCTAGTCAAAATTTAAGCCAGCCATGTGGAAAAAACTAGGCCCCAATAAAGTTTTATCACCAAAGCATATATAAAAACGATTAAACATGCCAGCAAACATTTTATATTGCAATATCATAAGGGTATTACCCCTGGGAGTAAGCATGATACCAGTCGTTATTAAATCACTGTATTCAGGCTTAACTTACATTAATCCGGTATCAGCAGCATTTTCTAGTGTTTTCCATCTCTAGAAAAAATTATAACTGCACATACCTGATAGCAGAATAAACTGCACGCCATTCTCTCGCTGAAGTTACCTCAGCTGTGTAATCCCCTCAGACATATGTGAGAACAGCAATGGATCTTAGTTACAACCTGCTAAGATCATAGAAACCTCACAACTCCGGTACTATTTAAAAATAACAAACTTGATTGAAGAAAATAAACTAGCTATATTTAACCACTCTCTCCTACAACGTCCTTGCTTGATGAGAGTTGCAAGAGAATGACTGGCTATGACAGTTAGGGGAGGAGCTATATTACAGCTCTGCTGTGGGTGTCCTCTTGCAACTTCCTGTTGGGAATGAGAATATCCCACAAGTAATGGATGATCCGTGGACTGGATACACCTTACAAGAGAAATAGCAAGTTTGTAAGAATGGTTACCCAGATTATAATATGTTGAAATGCTCCAAGATGTTCTGATATGTCTATACTTTGAGAGGACAAGACTTTTGCTGTATTTGCAATCGTGAAATTTTAGAGTATGTATTCTGGACTAGCCTAAATAAGGCTAGTGATAAAATGCTGAGGGGTTGTTCTATGACATGCTGTCTTCCTACATGTATGTTTTCTAAATATTTTATTTATAAACTTTATTAATTATCAACAACCCTGATTGGCTATTGGGGTGCATGAGCCCTCAATGCACCACTGGCCTGTATGTGATAAATATTTGAGGGAAATGTAAGGTAAAACTTTTGAGGCTGGGGTTTGAATGAGGGCAGCAGATTCTTTAGTGCCTAGGACACCATAAAAACTAATTACAAAAGAATCAGCTGCAATATATTCTCAAGGTATTTGTTGTTTTATTTTTTTCTGGTTATAAGAAAACTTAAAATACTTTTATAGTTTCAATAAACATTTCTACATTATTTTCACCCAATATAAAGCCAATTTAGGGGAATTAAAAAAATCACCATAATAAAGTTCCACCTTTGGGGCATATTTATTATGGTACAAGCGGACATGATGCGATATAGCGAATCATGTCCGCTGCACATCGATAAATGCAGACAGCATATGCTGTCGGCATTTATCATTGCACCACCAGTTCTTGTGAACTACTGGTGCAATACCGCCCCCTGCAGATTCGTGGCCAATCGGCCACTAGCAGGGGGTGTCAATCAACCCGATCATATTCGATCGGATTGGTTTATGTCGATTTCTGTCCGCCAATCGGCCGTTAACAGGGGGTGTCAATCAACCCGATTGTATTTGACCGGGTTAATTTCTGTCGAATTCTGTCCGCCGCCTCAGAGCGGAAACTTCTGTTTCCGGTGAGTCTGAAGGCTCGCCGGAAACACGGGACATCAAGATCCATACGGAGCTTTATAAATATGCCCCTTTAGGTTAACAGGAGAATGTCTGATATCCAATTAACCCAACATAGACTCTTATAGACTCCTACAGCTGCTAGGCCCTTCCCAGGAATGTGAGAGGCCTCACCATTAACCCCTTGAGTGCTAAAGACAAATCTGAGCCGTTGCAGAGTTTCCCACTCTGGTGCTAACGATGGCTCAGAACCGTCGCTAGCACTCTCCCACCTTGAGGGAGATCTGGGGGCTCCCAACCGCTCCTACCCTGGCGATCAGGCCTGCATAGTGACAGGCATCGCCGGGGCTTTACGTTTTGCATGGTGACATCACGCACAATGACGTGATGACGTCACCGTGCAACTTTGTTAAAAATTTACAATACAAGGTATAGGGAAAGGAAAAAAAAAAAACTTAAATCACCTTAGCACCCAGGTGGGAAAGTGCTTAGCACTCAAAGGGTTAAAAGGATATTAAACCCAAAAAAAATCTTTTGTAATTCAGACAGAGCATAACATTTTAAAAAAAAGTGTTTCATTTACTTCTATTATCAAATTTGCTTTGTTCTCATGATATTTTGTGTTGAAGCGATACCTATGTAGGCATCTGGAGCACTACATGACAGGTAATAGTGCTGCCATCTAATGCGCTTGCAAATGGATAACATTCTTGCAAAACTGATGCCATATAGTGCTCCAGAAATGGTCTGGTTCCTAGGCATATGTCCCTGCTTTTTAACAAAAGATACCAACAAAGAAAAATTAATAATAGAAGTAAATAAGATATATTTTTATAACATTATGCTCTATCTGAATCATAAAAGAAAATATAAAAAAAGAAATGGATCTTATAGTATTGCTTAATTTGAGATTAGTTAGATAATGTAAATTGCAGGCACTAGGCACTATTAGTATCACGGGAAAGATATCAGGATACTTAAAGGGACAGTCAACACCAGAATTTTTGTTGTTTAAAAAGATAGATAATCCCTTTATTACCCATTCCCCAGTTTTGCATAACAAACACAGGCTGAATTGGCAATTCTTACGTCTCACTTTATATCATTTCGGCTTTAGCAAATTATTTGTAGAACGAATCTTTTCCTTATATAACGCTCCTTATGCGACTGTTAAATTTAATAACTCTTTATCGATACCATTTAAAATAAACAACGGAACACGGCAGGGATGCCCTTTATCACCAATATTATTTGTTTTAGCAATAGAAATTATGGCATCTAAAGTAAGGCAGAATGAAGAAATACATGGCATTAATATAGGTAACATTAGCTGTAAAATTTCATTATATGCAGATGATGTTATATTTACACTTTCTGACCCGGTTCAATCTATCCCTGTAGTTTTAAATACACTTAAGGAGTATGGTAAATCAGTCGAAATCTGAATTGCTTAGTTATTGCTTAGTTATGGATTAGATAGAAACAGTTTACAATTAATTAGACAAAATATTAACTTAAAAGAAATCTCAAATACGATAAAATATCTGGGGATTATTATAGCAGTTAGTCATAAAGAACTAGTTATATTAAATTATGATAAACTGTTTAAAGAAACCCAAATAGAAATAAACAGATGGAAAAATAGAAATTTATCATGGCTTGGAAGAATTCAAGCGGTGAAAATGACCATTCTACCAAGACTGCTATATTTATTCCAGACATTACCAATCCCTTTACAAAACTCTTATGTTGATAAATTCCAATCTTTACTAAACAAATATATATGGCACGGCACGACTGCGAGAGTATCAAGATTAACTATGTATCTTCCTAAAGAAAAGGGAGGGTTAGGGGTACCATGCTTAATAAAATATAGGAGAGCATCCATATTACAAAGGATTATTGACTGGTGTAAGAATATAGAACAGAAAGAATGGGTACAATTAGAACATAATTTAATACAAAGTAAACAATTAGGAGGTAAGTGTTGGCAACCTATAAAAGCTTGGCCGAAAATAATGCAAGAATACCCTATCTTAAAAGAATTATTACGAACATGGAATATTATTCTTAAAATGGAAAAATCAATAACAACCATTCCATCCCCACTTACACCTATTATGTTAAATGACTCTTTACCATTCTGTGAATTTATAGGAGATACCAATATAAGAACTCTGGAGGATCTAATCCCAATTTATACATTAATGAATGGTAATATATTAAAATCACAATCAGAATTAATCAATAACGGGGTACTGATTTTAAGTCCATGGTTGAGGTATCTTCAGCTTAAATCATTTTTAAATACCCACCCAAAGAGAATAGAACCAGTCAGACAAAGGACCTCTTTTGAAATAATTTGTTCAGGAAATCAATTAGTAAAAGGGACAATATCAATGGTATATAAATTATTAACTACAGCAACAATTTCAGAATTACCAACATATACCAAAGCTTGGTCACGAGAACTAGCAGTATCACCTACAACAAAAGAATGGGGTATAATCTTTCAACGCCATGCAAAAACCTCAATATCAGCTAGTATACAGGAGACAAATTATAAATTATTGATGAGGTGGTATTTAACACCGAATAGGATTAAAACAATATTCCCTAACTTTTCAGGACAATGTTGGAGAGAGTGTGGAGGGAAAGGTACATTGATACATATTTGGTGGTCTTGCCCAATAATATTCGACTATTGGTCTTTAATAATTAGAGAAATAAATAAATTACTATCAATACAGCTTCCATTAGAACCAACAATAGTTCTATTGTACAAGCCTGTTTTAAAATTATCAATAGAATATGATAAAGCATTATATATACTTTTAAATAGCGCAAAGCAGATAATACCGAGATTATGGAAACAGAAAAGAGCGCCAACAATAACAGAATGGCAGTTACAAATACAATATTCTATATCTATGGAGAAATTTTATTATCAATCAGTAGATCAGCTGGATCTGTATTATAATATAAAAAATCTTTTACAAAGGAAAACATGAGGCATATATTTAAGTATTATAGTAAAGTAGTTATAAAATTATCTGTTGCTGAAGATGTTATAAATAACAATTTAATGTTATATCCATGAGAATAATTTTTTCTTGTTATATATTTTTTTTTTTGTTTTTTTTTTTATTTATTATTATTTATTTTTTTTGTTAGGCTTTATACACATTTGGAATCTTTAGCTTGTATTTTTGTTAAGGAAAATAATTTTGTGGACAGTAAGAGACCCCAGGGAACCTGAAGGGGTCTTTCGATGGACTATCATGGACTTTAATTTAATATAGATATGAGGAAAAAAATATATAATGACCAAATGTGTTAAATATGATTTATTAATTACGAGGTAAATTTATAACTGTTTTTTTTTCTTGTTTAATAAGTGTAAATGTGGAATAAAGCCTAAATAAAAGTTAAAAAAAACAAAAAAAACAAAAAAAAAACAAACACAGTTATAATTATACACGTTTTACCTCTGTAATTACCTTGTATCTAAGCCTCTGCAGACTGCCCCCTTATTTCAGTTCTTTAGACAGACTTGCATTTTAGCCAATCAGAGCTCACTCCAGGCCAGGGTAACTTCACGTGCATAAGCTCAATGTTATCGATATGAAACACATGATCTAATGCCCTCTAGTGGTGAAAAACTGTCAAAATGCTTTCAGAATAGATGCGGCCTTCAAGGTCTAAGAAATTAGCATATGAAACTCCTAGGTTTAGATTTCAACTAAGAATACCAAAAGAACAAAGCAAAATTGGTAATAAAAGTAAATTGGAAAGTTGTTTAAAATGACATGCCCTATCTGAATCATGAAAGTGTTTTTGGGACTTGACTGTCCCTTTAAATGCAAAACTGGTATTTTTTATAATTGATGCTGATATGTGATTATCTAATAATTTATGTATTTATACATGTAGGTTTTAAAACAATTGTCTGTATTTTGCCTTTCAGAAACTTCATGTGTAGCTCCGTTGCCTAACTTTGTGGGGGTGTGACCTTACACATTTCGTAGTAACTGTCCTACCCTACGTCATTAGAAGCTGCCTCGTGGACTTTTCAGAAGTTTCCTCACAGCTGGCTGTGGAGGAGAGCGGTCTGTATTGTAGCACTTTGGAATGACGTCACAGGAGACTTTAGTTTCATTTGGATATAGTGTGTGCTTTTGTGTGGACCAATGGATATTTTTAAATAAACTAGATAAACTAGAAGAGCCATAAAAATGGGAGAGGGGGGGGGGGGATTCCCAATGAGGGTTTTGGTTCTGGTAGGACTGAATGTACTCTTTTGTGTATGTGCCTGGTAATTACCTAATATTACTTTTGAGGTCTTAAAAAGTGAGTGTTTTTTTAAGTGGGATACAGTGCTGTATATTTTGAATACTACATTTAGATGGTCCATGCCCTGCTGTTTGTTTTTGCTCCTAATATTTCTAATATTTTTCAGTAAATATGGTACCAGTACCGTAGGTGATATGGAAGGATTCAGCAGAGACCCAAAAAACAAAAGGACTATAATGGAACAAGACTTCTTTGCACACACAGAATATATACTTTTTATGGCTAACAACACTTTTTATGGATATTGTAATTGAACAGATGCTTTATTTAGAAGGTATAAGCACTCTATTGAGATTTTACTGTTTTATAGATATTGTAATAATTACTATACTGGAGCTGTATATTTTTTACATTATTATATCCCTTTAAGAAGGACAGATTTTTAAAGGGATAGTAACGTCCAACTTAAAGGGCCATAATACCCAAATGTTTAAACACTTGAAAGTGATGCCGTATAGCTGTAAAAAGCTGACTAGAAAATATCACCTGAGCATCTCTATGTAAAAAAGAAAGATATTTTACCTCAAAAATTTCTCAGTAGCCACATCCCATTGTAAAGGACTTCTAAGCAACAAATCAGTATGTCTGTCCCGGGACAGCGGAAGGAGCGAGCTTACGTGCACACTAATCTTATTTCCCTATTCAGTGTAAGGAAGTTTACAATGAAATCTCATGAGAGTTAAGTCAAATCTCATGAGATCACAGTAAAAGAGTTCATGACCTCAGCACTGTTGATGCTGATTGGCTGCTGAGTATAACTGTTGATGCTGATTTGCAGCTGAGTATAACTTTTTACACAGAACTTACTCTACTGAGTTGAGGAAATTCTGAGATAAAATATCTTCCTTTTTTACAAAGAGATGCTCAGGTGATATTTTCTTGTCAGCTTTTTACAGTTATACTGCATCAGTTTCAAGTGATTTAGCATATGAGTATTATGTCCCTTTAAACGTAATATAATTCAGATAGGGCATGTAATTTTAAACAACTTTCTAATTTACTTTTATTATCAAATTTGCTTTGTTCTTTTATTATTTTTAGTGAAGGCTAATACAAGGCAGGCTCATATGCTAATTTCTAAGCCCTTGAAGACCGCCTCTAATTTTAATGCATTTGACAGTTTTTCACAGCTAGAGGGCATTAGTTCATTTGTTTCATATAGATAACACTGTGCTCACGCACATGAAGTTATTTAAGAGTCAGCACTAATTGCCTGAAATACAAGTCTGT